>NW_003852745.1:106163-116632 GCF_000181295.1 Otolemur garnettii
CTTGAGCCCAGGAGTTGGAGGTTGCTGTGAGCTGCAATGCCACGGCACTCTGCCCAGGGGGACAGCTTGAGGCTCTGTCTCAAAAAAAAAAAAGAAAAAGAAAAAGAAAAACTTTTTGTTTACATCTTTTACCTATTTTTTAATGGGGTTATTTGTGGGGTTGTTTGCTGATTTATCTGAGTTCTTTGTGTATACTAGATATTAGTCCTTTGTTGGAGGTACTAGTTTGCAAATATTTCCTCCATTTTGTGGGTTATCTATTTGCTCTGTTGATTATTTCCTTTGTTGTGATGAGGATTTTTGATGTAATAAAATCCAATTAATTTATTGTTATTTCTAGTGTATTTGCCCTTGGGGTCTTAGTCATAATATCTTTGCCTAAGCCACTATCTAAAAGAGTTTATCCTATGTTTTCTTTCAGAATTTTTATGGGTTTCATGCATTACATTTAAGTCTTTTATCCATCTTGGATTAACTTTTGTATATGGTAAGAGATAGGAGCCCTGATGCATTTTTCCACATGTGGCTATCCAATTTCCCAGCACCATTTCTTGAATAGGGCTTCTTGTCCTCAGAGTATGTTGTTGTCTGCTTTGTGCATTATCAGTTGGCTGTAGGTAGATGGTTTTATTTCTGAGTTCTGTATTCTGTTCCATTCATCTATATCTCTACTTTTAAACTGGTACCATTCTGTTAGCCTTGTAGTTAACAGAAGTTAGGTAATGTGCTGCCTTCAGATTTCTTCTTTTTGCTTAAGATTATTTTGGCTATTTGGGCTCTTTTTCAGTTCCGAATGCATAGAATCTCTAGGTCTGTGAAATCTGACATTGGTGTGTTGATGGACATTGCATTGAATATGTAAATTCAATGGGTAAAATTCAAATTAAAAACTTTGGGTAGGTAATATGGATACTTTATCAATGTTAATTCTTCTAACGTGAGCACGAAGTGTTTTTCCATTTATTTGTGATAGATTATGTCTTCCATCAGTGTTTTGTGGGGCTCATGTGGATATCTTTCACCTCCTTAGTTAAGTATCGTCCCAGGTATTTTATTTTATTTGCAGCTTTTGTTAATTATATTGAGTCATTGTCTTAACTCTCAGGTCAAATATTGTGAATATATAAAAATACTACTGATTTTTTATATTGATACTGTAACTTGAGAAATTGCTTAATTTACTTATGAGTTCTAAGAGTATTTTGGTGGAGTCTTTAGGGTTTTCTAGATACATATCACATTCATTAGTGAACAGGCATAGTTTTACCTTCTTTTTTCCCAATTTAGATGCCGTTTATTTCTTTCTCTTTCTTAACTGCTCTGGCTAGGACTTTCAGCACTACATTGAATAGAAGTAGCAGCATTTGGTACCCTTCTCTTATCTCAGTTCTTAGGTAGAAAGACACTTAAGAAAACAGGTATAAGTGGCCCATTTCTTACACTGATTGAACCCATCTATGACACACCCACAGCCAATATCATACCAAATGAAGTAAAACTAAGAGCTTTTTCACTAGGAACTGAAATGATACAAGGATGTTCCCTATTGTCACTACTGTTCAGCATAATTTCGTAAGTTCTAGCCAATGCAATCAGGCAAGAGAAGGATATTAAGGGCATCCAAATAAGGGTACAGGAGTTCAAATTCTTGCTTTTTGCTGATGATATGATTTTATACTTAGAAAACCCCAGAGACTCAACCACAAGACTCCTAGAAATAATCAAGAAATACAGTAATGTCAAATTCAGCAGAGCATGATAGAGGACAGGAGGACGTTTAGTGGAACCTTCCTAGAGCAAAGGGGCAAAGGGATAAGGTTGCATCAGTCCCAATGTGGAATATCGATGTGCAGCGGAAGCACGGAGTGTGCAGCATGGAAGTGGACAGCACGATCTGGCTGGAGCTGCAGAGAACCATAACATCTGGGCAAGTTTAGGTGAGTTCTCCTGGGTCTCGGTGGCTCTGGGCAGGCAGATGCCCGGGGCTGCGGTGGTGTGGGACAGCTGTGGCACAAGCCAGGGGATAATTTCTACGTTTCTTTTGTTAGACTAAACACTGCTTTCCTTAGTGGAATTTGGTGGCCGGATTGGATTGCTGGCTCAAGCTACCCTGAAGTGGGTGGCAACCGGTGGAACGTGCAAAGGGGAAGGGTTCCTGGACAGAGGAGAGCCACAGAAGCGAGTGAGAGTGGACATGTTGCTGGGTGCCCACCAGGAAGGAGACATCTGCCTGTATCAGGCTCGGGGCCTCTGGAACAAATGAAGTAGGCACTGCAAAGCAGAATTTGGGAGCCAGTTTGGAGCGCTGTATGGTGTGCCCTTGCTGTGGTTTGGCAGTGGGGGAGATATCTGTACGGGGAGAAAGTTCCATAGAGCACACCATAGTGCTGGTGGGCTTCTTGCTGGGGACATAGGGCACGGGGGACAGAATCCTGCCTGTGGGGAGAGATCCTTCATTCAAGATGGGTGCAGGGACTCCCTGTTTCCCATGTGGAGGATTGGAGAGGCCTGTCACTGAGGAACTGTTGAGAACTGTGGAATCCCAGATCTGTGGGAGCTAAGTCCTGGGGTGGACAGGCAACCACCAGGAACAAAATGCTGACATACTACTCTAAATCTGGGATCCAGAGAGAGGTTAATACCTGTGTTGTTTGTCCCCCAAATTCAAAGTGCCACCAGGTGTCCAGGAGGTATATTACAGCATAAATATACTACAGAAATTGAATCCCTACATCTTATATAAATGTGTATATAATTTTTTCTCTTTTGATTGCTGTTGCTTTTTTCTCTTCTCTCTTGTCTTCAATTTAACTTCCTCAATTGGTTCCTGAGAGTGCTTATATCAGGCTATATTAGCATTTTTAAATTTTACTTTGTTTTTCTTTTCTAATATTTTGTTTCAATGGGAATTGCTTTTTCCTAATTTGTAAGGTTGGATCTTCTACTAGATTGCATTTTTTTACATTCAACAAGAGCAAGGACTTCTATATTCTTTTAATTTTTTTTTTTTGTTTTGGTTGCAGAATTTTAGCTTGAACTACTCCCTTGCCCTAGTACACTTCACAGAATATTCTCAATTGATAGAGTCCCTTCTACTCACCCCATCACTCCCACATAAAGTACTTTGGCATCAGCCAAGACATTACCCCCACTCTGTTTCTAGTACTGTCTTTTTCTTTTTCTTGGTTTGTTGACTTTCTGTTTTCTTTCTTTATTTCTCCTCCCTCCCTTCCCTTAATTTGATCCAATGGCATGTTTAATTTTCCTTGATCTTTGCATATATATATATGTCTCCTCTTTCTTTTTTCTTGCTTTCTCTTCCCACCCTTTCCTTGCTGAGGGAGGGTGGGACACAGTGGTGGCTTAGCAGGTTGACCCCAGCAATAGAGATCTTTCTAATCTTGGCCCCTGGAAGAAAGTAGTAGTGTGACCACACTACAGATCTTTTCTACTTTTTCCTCACTGGGTTTTATGTTTGCTTTTCTTCTTCTCTTCCTACTTCTTTTTGACACATGAAGTGTCTGGATGTGGTCAGACAAGTAAGGTGGGCCTATCTTTGAGGAATCCACCCAGCTCAACTCCTCACAACCCTCAAGCTATAGGAGTGGCTGTAGCACTGTGCTGAACAACAACATATCTTCTGTCACTCTCATCCTCCCTCCCTGTCCTCCATCTCACCTGCTCCTCAATTTTCTCTATTAGTTCCCCTTCTTGCCTTGTTTTTAACCTTTCTTTCTCTTCTTTTTCTTCCTTTTGCTTTTCTCCTATACTTCTCTCCTTTTTGCTTTTTATTTCCTTTTTCTATTCTTCTTTGTCCCTTTTCCTCTCACTTTTCTTTGTTTGCTGTAACCCTTCTCTGCCTTCTGACTCTATACCAAAAGGCCATTTCCTCACCTAAATTCTGAGACAAGGTAACTTGAAGCAAAGGAAGAAGTGTGAAGGAGAAAGGTGCACAAGGACATGAACAGGAAGAAAGCGCACATGAGGAGGAACCAGAAGAAAAATTCAGGCACCACCAATAACCAAATTAGAGCAACTCCTCCAAGGGACCATAAGGCAATTTATAAAGAAGACCTCCTCCTATAAAGAATTAATGGATTCAACAGAAAGGGAATTTAAAATATGGTTGATGAAGACAATAAAGGAATTGGAAGAGAAAATGGAAAGACAGAATCAAAAGTCAGATGAGAGGTATGTAGACTATAGAAAAGATATGGATGAGCTTAAAGAAATGAAGGAATCAATCAGGGAATGTATAGAAGTGGTAGAAAACATCAAAAATAGATTAGACCATGGAGAAGAAAGAACATTAGAGGATAAAGCCTTCAAATTAACACAGATAATAATGGAGTCAGAAAAGAAGAAAGAAAAAGCAGAGCAGGCATGTAGAGAACTACGAGACTCCATGAAGCATTCCAACATATGGATAATAGGAATCCCTGAGGGAGAAGAAGACTGTCCCAAAGGTATGGAAGCCCTATGGAGACTATCATAAATGAAAACTTCCCAAGCTTTTCTAAAGATCCTGACACACTCCTTTCAGATGGATACCAAACCCTGGGACATCTCAATGCTAACAAAACCTCTACGAGGCACATTGTAATGAATCTGTCCAAAATCAAGAAGAAGGAGAAAATCCTGCAAGCTGCCAAGAATAAGTGCCAACTGACCTACAAGGGCAGAACCATTAGATTGACAGCAGACTTTTCTACTGAAACCTTCCAAGACAGGAGAGCATGGTCATCCTCTTTCAATATCCTTAAACAAAATAATTTTCAGCCTAGAATTCCATATCTGCCAAACTTAGCTTCAAAATTGATGGAGAAATCAAAGCATTTGCAGATTTACAAGAACTGAGGAAATTCATCACAACAAGACCAGCTCTGCAGAAAATACTTAGACCTATTCTCAATACTGAACACCACAACAGACCACTACAAAAGTATACATCCAGAAGCCACAGGCCAGAATTTAACTCTTAAAATGGCACAAAGGATTACAATACACAAAAAACTACCTCACAATAAGATGAACAGAATTTTACCACGACTATCAATACTTTCAATAAATATCAATGGATTAAATTCATCACTGAAGAGGCAGGCTGGCTGACTGTATGAAAAAACAGAAACCATCTATACACTGTCTCTAGGAGACACACCTAGCCCTGAAGGACAAATCAAACCTCAGGATTAAGGGATGGAAAACAGTATATTGGGTGGCACCTGTGGCGCAGTGGGTAGGGTGCCAGCCCCATATACCAAGGGTGGCAGGTTCAAACCTGGCCCTGGCCAAACTGCAACAAAAAAATAGCCAGGCGTTCTTGTGGGTGCCTGTAGTCCGAGCTACTTGGGAGGCTGATGAAAGAGAATTGCTGAAGCCCAGGAGTTGGAGGTTGCTGTGAGCTGTGATGTCAGGGCACTCTACGGAGGGCAATAAAGTAAGACTCTGTCTCTAAAAGAAAAGAAATGAAAGAAAACAATGTATCAAGCAAATGGAAATCAGAAGTGAGGAGCAGTTGCAATCTTATTCTTAGACACAAGTGGATTCAAAGTGACTTAAGAAAGAGAAAGGTGGACACTTCATACTGATCAAAGGAACAATACAACAAGAAGACATCTCAATACTAAACATTTATGTATCTAACTTAAATGCTCCCAGATTTATAAAACAGACATTGAGGGGTCTGAGCAATATGATGTCCTACAACACCTTAATAGTCAGGGACTTCAACACCCCTCTGACAGAAGTGGACAGATCCTCTAAACTGAAGCTAAACAAAGATACAAAGGACTTAAATGCCACCCTAGATCAAATGGGATTAATTGACATATATTTAACACACCATCCCAAAGTAAAACAATATACTTTTTTTTCATCAGCTCATAGCACATACTGCAAAATAGATCACATCCTAGGATTCAAATCTAATCTAAGCAAAATTAAAGGAATATAAATTGTACCATGTTTCTTCTCAGACCACAAGGACATAACAGTGAAGCTCAACTCCCACAAAACTGTTCAACCCCACACAAAATCCTGGAATCTAAACAACTTTATGCTGAATGATAGTTGGGTCCAAGAAGAGATTAAAGAGGAATTTGCAAATTTCCTCAAACACAACAACAATGAAGACACAAGCTACCAAAACCTCTCGGATACAGCAAAAGCAGTCCTGAGAGAAAAATTTATCAAGCCAGATGCCTACCTTTGAAAAACAGAAAGAGATCACATCAACACACTCACAAACTACGTTATAGACTTAGAAAAAGAAGAACAATCTAACCCTAAGCCAAACAGAAGAAAAGAAATAGCCAAAATAAGTCAGAGATTAACGAAATTTAAAACAAAAAAAATCATTCAAAAAATTAACAAAACAAAAAGTTGGTTTTTTGAACAAGTAAATAAAACAGACAAACCCTTGGCCAGACTTACTAGCAATGGAAAAATAAAATCTCTAATAATCCCAATCAGAAAAAATTAAGGTGGCTTGGCACCTGTGGCTCAAGTGGCTGAGGCACCAGCCATGTGCACCCAAGGTGGTGAGTTAGAATCCATCCCAGGCCCGCCAAACAACAATGATGGCTGCAACCAAAAAATAGCCAGGTGTTGTGGTGGGCTCCTGTGGTCCCAGATACTCGGGAGGGTGAGGCAGGAGACTCGCTTGAGCCCGGGACTATCTCTGAATATTACATGAGACCATATGCCCAGAAATTTGATAATGTAATGGAAATGGATCAATACTTGGATTCCCACACCCTCCCTAGACCTAATCAAGATGAAACAGACCTTCTAAATAGACCAATTTCAAGTACTGAGATAAAAAAACACTAAAAAATCTCCAAACAAAAAAATGCCCTGGTCCAATGGCTTCACACCAGAATTCTATCAAACCTTCAAAGTAGAGTTTATACCCATACTGCAGAAACTATTCCAACAATTTGAGGAGGAAGGAATCTTTCCCAACATCTTTTATGAAGCAAATATCATCCTGATACCAAAACCAGGAAAAGATTCAACCAAAAAAGAGAACTACAGACAAATTTCACTAACGAATATAGATGCAAAAATTCTCAATAAATCCTAGGAAATAGATTACAGCTTATCATTAAAAAAGTCATACACTATGATCAAGTAGCATTCACCCCAGGGATGCAAGGCTGGTTTAACATATGCAAATCTATAAACATAATTCACCATATCAACAGGAGCAAAAACAAGAACCATATGATCCTCTCAATAGATGCAGAAAAAGCTTTTGATAAAATTCAACATCCTTTCCTAATTAGAATGCTGAAGAATATATGCATTGGTGGTACATTCCTTAATTTGATCGAAGCCATCTACAATAAACCCACAGCTAATATTATACTGAATGGAGTAGAACTGAAAACTTTTCCACTCAGGACTGGAACAAGAGAAGGGTGTCCTCTATCACCACTACTATTCAACATAGTGCTGGAAGTTCTAGGCAATGCAATCAGGCAAGAGAAGGAAATTAAAGGCATCCAAATGGGGTCAGAGGAACTGAAGCTTTCCTTCTTTGCCGACGATATGATTCTATACTTAGAGAACCCCAAAGACTCAACCACAAGGATCCTGAAAGTAATAAAAAAAAGTCTCAGTATATAAAATCAATGTCCACAGATCAGTAGCCTTTGTATATGCCAATAACAGCCAAGATGAGAAGCAAATCAAGGACACAATACCCTTCTCAGTAGCTCCAAAGAAAATGAAATACCTAGGTATACACTTCACAGAAGAGGTGAAGAATCTTTATAAAGAAAACAATGAACCCCAAAGAAAAGAAATAGTAGAGGATACCAACAAATGGAAGAAAATACTATACTCCTGGCTGGGAAAAATCAACATTATTAAAATGTCTATACTTCCCAGAGCAATCTACAGATTCAATGCTATTCCTATTAAAATAACAACATCATACTTTCAAGACTTGGAAAAAACAATTCTTCATTTTGTATGGAACTGATAACAACAACAACAAAAAAACTTGTATACTCAAGGCAATTCTTAACAATAAAATCAAAGCCGGAAGTATCAGCCTACCAGAATTTAAGCTGTACCAGAAGGCCATGGTGATCAAAACAACATGGTATTGGCACAAAAATAGAGACATAGACGTTTGGAACCAAATAGAAAACCAGGAGATGAACCAAACATCTTACAGCCATCTAATCTTTGATAAACCAAACAAGAATATATACTGGGGGAAAGACTCCCTATTCAATAAATGGTGCTGGGAGAACTGGATTTCCACATGTAAAAGACTCAATCTGGATCCGCACCTTTCTCCACTCACAAAAATTGACTCAAGATGGATAAAAGACCTAAATCTAAGACATGAAACAATTAAAATCTTCAAAGAAAGTGTGGGGAAAAAACTGGAAGCTATTAGCCTGGGGAAGGACTTTATGAGAAAGACTCCCATGGCAATTGCAACAACAATAAAAATAAACAACAGGGACTTAATGAAACTGAAAAGGTTCTGTACAGCTAAGGTGACTACAACCAAAGCATACAGACAACCTACACATTAGGAAAGCATATTTGCATATTATGAATCACAAAAAAGCTCGATAACTAGGATCTATAGAGAACTCAAAGTAACAAACTTAAAAAGCCACCAATCCCATAGATCACTGGGCAAGAGACATGAATAGAATCTTCTCTAAAAAAGACAGACGAATGGTTTATAAACATATGAAAAAATGTTCATCATCCCTAATTATTAGAGAAAAGCAAATCAAAACCACCCTGAGATACCATCTAACCCCAGTAAAAATGGCCCACATCACAAAGTCTCAAAACTGCATATGTGGGCATGGATGTGGAGAGAGAGGAACACTTTTATACTTCTGGTGGGACTGCAAACTAATACAACCTTTTTGGAAGGCAGTGTGGAGAACTCTCAAAGGACTCAGGCTAGACCTCCCATTTGACTCTGCAATCTCATTGCTGGGCATCTACCCAGAAGAAAAAAACATCCTTTTATCACAAGGACACTTGTACTAGACTATTTATTGCAGCTCAATTTACAATCGCCAAAATGTGGAAACAGCCTAACTGCCCACCAACTCAAGAATGGATTAACAAACTGTGGTATTTGTATGTCATGGAATGCTACTCAGCCACTAAAAAAGACAAAGACTTCACATCTTTTGTACTAACCTGGATGAATGTGGAACACATTATTCTTAGTAAAGCATCACAAGAATGGACAAAGAAGAATCCTATGTACTCAATTCTGGTATGAGGACAAATAAGGTTCTAGGACACAGTGAGAGGTGGGGGACAGGGAGAGCTGAGAAAAGGAAAGAGGGAGGGCAAGGGGGTCGTCAAGGTATAGGTTTCACCTTTTGAGGGTGGGACACAAATATAAGAGGGTCCTTCTCTAACAAAAAGCAATCAATGTAACCTTCATCTGTGTGCCCTCAATGAATCCCCAACAATAAAAATAAATAAATAAATAAAATAAAAGTAGCTGGACATTGTGGCAGGTTCCCACAGAAGGCTGAGGCAGGAGAATTGCTCGAGCCTGGATAGTTGAGGTTGCTGTGAGCTATGATGATGCTATTGTACTCTTGCTGTGAGCTATGATGATGCCACTGCACTCTCGCTGTGGTGACAGAGAAACAACTCTATGTCAAAACAGTAAATAAGCTGTGGGCTTTGTTAAAAAAAAAGAAATATAGTAATGTTGCAGGGTATAAAATGTATGTCCACAAATTACTGGTCTTTGTACATGCCAATAACAGCCACGTTGAGAAGCAAATCAAAGACACAATTCCCTTCAGAGTAGCTTCAAAGAAAATGAAATACCTAGGAATATAACTAACAAAAGAGGTGAAGGACCTTTATAAAGAAAATTATGAAACCCTAAGAAAAGAAATAGCAGAAGATATTAACAAATGGAAGAACATACCATGCTTATGGCTGGGAAGAATCAACAGTGTTAAAATGTCTGTAATTCCCAAAGCAATCTACAGATTCAATGTCATCCTTACTAAAATACCAGCAACATTGTACTTTCAAGATTTGAAAAAAATAATTGTTCATTTGTATGGAACCAGAAAAAACTCCGTATAGCTAAGGCAGTTCTTAGTAATAAAAACAAAGCCAGGGCATCAGCCTACCAGACTTTACACTGTCCTTCAAGTCCATAGTGATCAAAACAGCATGGTATTGGCACAAAAATAGGGACATAGACATATGGAAAAAATAGAATACCAAGATATAAAACCAGTCTCTGTGTACTATCTCATCTTTGATAAACCACAAAAAAATTATACAGTAGGTAAAAGAATCTCTATTCAACAAATGGTTCTGGGAGAACTGGATAAACATATGTAAAAAACTGAAACTGGACCCACACCTCTCACCATTTCCAAAAATTCATTCAAGATGAATGAAAGATTTAAATCTAAGACATGAAACAATAAAAATCAAAG
>NW_003852745.1:117513-143863 GCF_000181295.1 Otolemur garnettii
GACAGCTTGAGGCTCTGTCTCAAAAAAAAAAAAAAAAAAACAAGAAATGGAAATCAAAACCACCCTGAGATATCATCTAACCCCAGTGAGAATAGCCCAGATCATAAAGTCTCAAGGATGCAGATGGTGATTTGGATGTGGAGAGAAGGGAACAGTTTACAATGCTGGTGCGACTGCATACTATTATAGCCTTTAAAAAAAGAAGTATGGAGAACCCTTGAAGAACTCAAATTAGACCTCTCATTTGATTCTGCTATCCCATTACTAGGCATCTTCCCAGAAGGACCAAAGAAATCATTTTAACATAAGAACATTTGCATTAGATTGTTTATCGCAATTCAATTTACAGTTGTCAAAATGTGGAAACATCAATGCCCACCAACTCAAGAATGGATTAACAGACTGTAGTATATGTATACCAAGGAATACTACTCAGCCATAAAAAGGATGGAGACTTTACATCTTTTGTATTAACCTGAATGGAGTTGAAACACATTCTTCTTAGTAAAATATCACAAGAATGGAAAAGCAATTATCCACTGTAACCAATACTAATATGAAACCAGTAGATGATCTAATACATGCCCACATAAAAGAAAGACTCAATTCAATTCATGTTGTGGGGAGGGGAAATAAGAAGAGGGGGAGAGGTAAGGACAGAGGGGGATGAGTGTGCTCCCACTTAATGGGCACAATGTAAGGGTATATGGCAACAGCTCTTGGGTGCAGAACAGAACTAATAGAGGGTTTGTACCTAACAAATGTAAATACTATAACCTAGTAATTTGTATACTCACATTAATCTGAAAGAAAATTAAAAAATCACATAATAGAAATCAACGATCTGGATATGTATATACTAACTAAAGAAACCGAATCAATAAAAGCAGCTGACACAAATGGATCCACTGGCAAGTTCTGCCAAACATTTATGGGAGAAATTATATGAATTCTTAATATCACCCCAGAAAATAGATGCAGAGGGAATATTTTCAAACTCGTTCTTTGAGCCTGGTATTTCCCCAATACTAAAACCAAAGATAATACATAAAAGGAAAAGAGCAGACCAATATCTCATGAGCAAAGATGTAACAATACTGAATAAAACATTAACAAATCAAATATAATGTATTTACCATAATCATGTGTGACTTTTTCTAGGTATCTCAGACTGGTTCAACATTTGAAAGTCGATTTGTTTAATCCATCACATCAATGGGCTTAAGTCAAAATCAGATGATTCCATCAATAGAAGCAAAATGACCATGTTTATCATCAACAATAAAAATTCTCAGAAAACCAGAAATATATATGAATTTTCTCAACTCAGTAGAGATCAATATTAAAAAATCTACAGATTAATATCACACTTAATGGTGAGATACTAAATGATTTCCTGCTAAGATCAGTTATAAGGCAAAGAGATCCACTTTCAACACACCTATTCAAAATCATAGTGGTTGTCATAGGTAATATAATAAGACAAGAAAAAAAGAAAAGGTATACATATTAGGGAATGTATTAGTCTGTCCATGATGGTATTAGAGAATATCACAGAGGGGTGGTTTATAAACAACAAAAATTTTTTCTGAAAGTTCTGGAGGCTGAAAAGTACAAGATCATGTTGCTGGCAGATTCAGTGTCCTATGAGGGCCATTTCACTGTGTCCTCACATGGTATAAGAGTGAAAGAGCTCTCTAGGGTCTCTTTTAAAAGGGCTCTACTCACAAGGGTTCTCCCTTCATGATCTAAACACCTCCCCAAAGTCCCACCTCCTTATTAAATTTCAACATATGAATTTTGAATAGATATAAACTCCTAACACAATCCCCCAATTCATGTTCTTTTCACATGCACAATACATTCATTCCATCCCAATAGACTCCAAAATATTAACTCACTCCAGAACCAATTCCAATGGAATTTGAAATTAAAAACAATAACATTTACATTAGCACCTCCAAAATAGAAATAAGGTATAATCCTAACAAAATAGGTACAAGATCCATATGAGGAAAACTAACAATCCAATGAAAGAAACAGTAAGACCAAAACAAATGAAGAGGTATTCCATGAACACAAGTAAGACTCAGTATCATCAAGATGTCTGTTCTTCCCAACTCAGTGTATAGATTCCATGCAAGGTCAATCAAATTTCCAGCAAGTTGCTCTGCAAATTTTAAAAAACTAATTCTGATGTTTTTATGCAAAGGAAAAGGAAAAAGATTCAGATTATTCAATAACATTTAAGGAAAACAAAGCTAGAAGACTGAGACTGTCACTGGCCTCCAAGTGAGGTTTTTCCAAGTTCTTGGATGTTGCAGAAAAGAATTCCAGGATTCACCATGTCAGCTAAGCAAGCAAAGGCTTTTTTGAAAGTGAAAGTACACTATCAGGAAAAAGAGCAGGCAGGCTTGAAAGGAGAAACTGCACTGAGAGGAAGTGATCTTAGATCTTTTGTAGTCTTGCTAACTAAGGGGAGGAATATTCAAGGCCAATGGGTTGGCTTTTACTAAAATGTTAGGCAGTAATTCCTAGAATTCCATTTCCTCCCATTTTTACACTTTATATGGTTGTTTTAGAACTATCATGTTGATTTCAAGAGAGAAGAAATTTTAAAACCACAATGTAAATGATACTGTAATTAGCCAATGTTCAAGTAAGGTGGCAGAGATAACTAACAAGCCAGCTGGGACCAGTTCTTGCCTGTAGTTGCCAGCTCCTTTAGTTAGCTTCTGCTTAAGAGTTTTTTCAACACCTGAACCCAGTCTTTAAGCATCTGTATATGGTTTCAGACCTGTCCCTTAGTCTCCTAGTCCCCTACTATAACAATACTACCTAGTCTCATGACTTACTACAAAGCTACAATAATCAAGACAGTGTGGTATTTATGAAAGAGCTGATTAATCAATGGAACAATAGAGAAGCTAGAAACAGACCCACACAAATATAGTCAACTGATCTTTGACAAATGATCAAAGGAAAGTCAATAGAAAAAGCAGAGTCTTTCAACAAATGGTTTTGGTACAACTAGACAACCACATGAAAAAAAATAATCTATTCACAAACCTTAGACCCTTCATATAAAAATTATTCAATATAGATCACAGACTTAAATGTAAAATGAAAAACCATAAAACTCATAGAATATAACAAAACATAGGTAGCCTTGAGTTTGAAAATGGAGTCATAGCTAGAACACCAAAAACAATGCATAAAAGAAAAAAATTAGTAAGCTAGAATTCATTAAAATTAAAATTTTATGCTCCATAAAAGCATTATTAAGAGAATAAAAAGACAAACCACAGACCGTGAGAAAATATTTGAAAAACATATATCTTGCAGAAGACTGGTATCCAAAGTATACAAATATCTCTTAAAAACCCAGTAATAAAAACATAAACAACTCAATTAAAATGTGTGCATAAGTACCTTAGGCCTCACTCCTGTTATAATTTCCTCGAAAAATCGGTGGAAAAAGATGAGTTGCTGGGCACTAAGCCTTGTTTTCCTTAAGGAACCATCCTGCACTCTTTTCATAAAAAGTGGGCATAGTGGGCAGAGATTGGAAAAGAAACCTCTTGAAAAAAGATATACTGATGTCAAATAAGCTTATAAAGTCTACTCAATTACATAACTTTGCAGAGCTGAAAATTAAAACAACAGAGAGATAGCACTACACACTTCCTAGAATGGCCAAAACCTAACACATTGACAATACCAAATGTTGGTGAGGATGTGGAGCAACAGAAAGTCTTATTCATTGCTGGTAGAAATGCAAAATGGTATAGCCACTCTGAAAGACAGTTTAGAGGTTTCTTATAAAACTAAACATACTTTTAACATATGATCCAACAATCATAAAACTTCCCATTCAAAAACTTGTCCTTGAGTGTTTATAATAGCCTTATTTATGACTACTAAACCTTGGAAGCAACCAAGATAACCTTTAATATGTGAATAAACAAACTGTGGTACATCACAACAATTAAATATTATTTAATGATAAAAAGAAATAAGCTATCAACACACAACAGACATGAAGGTCAGAGACAATGGATGACTTACAGTATTTTAAGTGGTGAAAGAATAATTGTCAACCAAAAATTTTATAACTAGTAAAATTATCCATTAAAAAAAGTAAAAATCGACGCCCCTCCTCACGAGAACACTGTGTGGTTCCACCTTGCGAATCCATGGCCCTCGGGGCATCCCGAGCCGTGCCCCCAGGCGCCTGTGCGCAGCATCTCCGCTGTCCTCATTTCTTCGTTGTGGGATCTCGATGCAGCGCGCCAAAGCATCGCATAAGGAGCGGCTTGGCTACCCCCGAGGGCCGCACTCCGAGGGCCTGACCGGTGGGAGCAGCATCGGGGTCCTTTCCCCGACTTTCCCCGCTTGCGCATTGGAGGGAGTGAAGACAGAGAATGACCACATCAACCTGAAGGTGGCGGGGCAGGACGGCTCCGTGGTGCAGTTCAAGATCAAGAGACACACCCCTTTGAGCAAGCTGATGAAGGCCTACTGCGAGGCCTTGTCAATGAGACAGATTAGATTTAGGTTTGATGGGCAACCGATTAATGAAACAGATACTCCAGCACAGCTGGAGATGGAGGATGAAGACACCATCGATGTGTTCCAGCAGCAGACAGGAGGCTGGTGGGAGACCAGCTGCTCGCTGGGCATGGCCTCTAGAGGGACCCTCCTGCTGGTTGCCCTTCCTTATCCTGCTGTTGAGTAGTGAACATGTGACCATACCAGCCACAGAGGGGTCTGATGAAGCTCAAGAGCATTCACCAAAACGATTTTCCTCTCTGACATACTTCGAGTGCAACTCAAAACTGTATCTGCGGGGGTGGATCTACAACTTAAATTGGGTCAATCAGAATTGCTATCTTTGTTCAAGAGAAATGAGTTGCAAGTTTTTTGGGGTTTGTTAAGTTTTCATTTTCTTTTTTCCCCCTCTTATAGCATTTTTTACCCCAGATTTGTGGCCTGAATGTTTGCTTTTAGTCCACAGCAGGATCTTGCCCTGGTGCAGGCTGCCCCTCCCTGCCTGATCTGGTCACACTGTGCTGGTGTTTACACCAGTGGGGGTGGGTCAGGTGTGGGCCTGAGAAAGGTGAGGATGGAAGACAAGACTCAATTGCTGTTTGTTGTAGGCACACATTATTAAAATGCTGAATACTGCAGATTTAAACTTTGTCACCATGTGGTAAAGTTGAAGGGAAAATGCTGGACTCCTTCTTAAAAAGTAAAATAATCAGCATCCTTTGGTAATTTGGTCCCATGTGCTCCCAGCTCCTTGAGCATGCCCCTTGCTGTCCCAGGCCCCCACCCCACTCCCCATCAGTGCCTGACAGTCAGTACATGGACAAGGATTGGCACAGCAAAAACTGGCTTTTTCTCTGTTCTGAATATAGAAGAAAACAATCCGCATATCCTATGTGGTAATGGTGTTGTGACGTCTGGTTTCTTTTAAGTATTTGCTTTTGCTGAGTAATTATGGTCTATACATAAACAAGTCAGATTAAGTATTGCTGGATTTTCAGTTACATTGTGGTGTAAAAGAGCTACTTCAAAGTATGGTTTCAAACAAACCCAGGGAAGATGACTTCGCGCTCTGCTCTCTTCCCGTGCGTTTGTGCTGTGTTGCTCTCCAAGTATGTATTGAACTTACGCATTATTGTGGTGATTCTAGTTCTGTGGAACATTTGGGGATCTATACCAACTAGAAACGTTTGTAGCTCTGCCTGTCGTTGTTCCGTAAGGATTCACTGACGCCTGGTGGCCACGCTGCCTTTTTTATAGTCACCTGAACAGCGACCCATCATCTCTTGCTTGCTTGAAATCTTTCTGAAAGTGCTCTCATTTCTTTTGTTTTGCTGTATGGGCTTGGGTGGGGTGTTTGTTAGCGCTGTTGTGTTTATTCACCAATTTGTACATTATCTGTTGTCCTTTACTACTGTCAACAGTAAATATAGTTCAGTAAAAAAAAAAAAAGTAAAAATCAAGCAATTCTGAGACTATTAGAATGGTGTATGAGAAATTCTAAAGATAGATCTTCAGATTGACATGGACACTAAATGAATTTTGGCAAGTGAAAGAAGCTAATATGAATATATCCTCTAGAATTCCAACAATATGACATTCTGGAAAAGGCAAGTCTAAGGAGACTTGTTCAGTGATTGAATGTGGGGCAAGATGACTGACTAGAGGCAGCTTTTGCTGGAAGCTCCTGTCCAGAAGGAGAAAAGTTCTACTGAAGTGAATGAACTCAGAGAAGTTGAAAGCAAGGAGTTGAGCACAAGGAGAAGAAATAAATGTGCACATCATTCCCATTGAGACAAACTTCAAAGCCAAGAAAGAAGAAGAAAGATAACAGAGATTAGGTATAGAGCAACTCGTCTGAAGGTGCCTGTTTCAAGGGGATGGGAGACCTCTTTTCCCAATTGAGAGGCCCATCATGGGCTTTCTGCAAGCAAACAGGGATCAAAGGACCTCTCACCTCACCCCACAGGAGAGAGCTGTGAGATCTCGATTTTCCTACATCTAGGAATTTCCACCTCTAAGTCCAGTCCCCATCCTGCCTGGTACAAAAGTGAACAAATATTCTCTCTGCAGTCCTAGACCCACAGTCCACCCTTCTCCCTCTATGGTTGCCTGATGGACTGCCCCTGCTGAGGCTGGAGTATTTGGTGAGTTCTCTAAGAGGCCTTTGCATTGTGTGGGCTACTGAACTGAGCGGCTCACTGCTGGTTCAGAGAGGAAAAAGTAGCACTGCAGTTCTAACTTTAGCATGGGGAGGTGTCGTCTCTTCTGGCTTTCATTCCTGCTAGAAGGGACTTTTCCCCAGTGCCCTGGAAAGCCCCTGCCTGGTGTCTGTGCCCAGTGACCCCTCCTGATCCTCTGAACTTGTTTGAGTGGGTGTTGCTCACGCTGCTTGAGGGAGTTCACCTGAAAATCTTGCTCGTAACTGTCCACAGATTCTTATTCTCTGGCCATCACTGGCTGGGACTTCTTCAGCTTTACTGCTTACTTGACTTTGTTTGGGCAGGGAGTGGGCTGGAGCAGTGAGGTGTGGAATCAGTAGATCTGTCCACTGATTTTGCCTTTCTTTCTCATCAGCAGAGAAATGCAAATAAAAACTACTCTGAGATATCACCTTACTCCAGTGAGATTAGCCCACATCACAAAGTCCAAATCTGCAGATGCTGGAGTGCACATGGAGAGAAGAGAACACTTCTACACTGTTGGTGAGACTGCAAACTAATACAAGCTTTATGAAAAGAAGTATGGAGAACTCTTAAAAAAACTTTATAAAAATCAACCTTCCATTTGATCCTGCAATTCCATTACTAGGTATCTACTCAGAACAACAAAAATTGTTTTACCACAAAGACATTTGCACATGAATGTTTACTGAAGCTCAATTCACAATTGCCAAGTCGTGGAAACAACCCAAATGCCCATGAACTCATGAATGGATTAAGAAACTGTGGCATATGTATACTATGGAGTACTATTCAGCCATAAGAAAAGATGGAGACTTTATATCTTTATATTTACCCGGATGGAATTGAAACACATTCTTCTTACTTAAGTATCTTAAGAGTGGAAATAAAATCCAATGTACTGAATACTAATCTGAAAGCAATATATAAAAAATTACATGCCCACACGAACAATAAAACACAAATATAATCTAGCAAGGGGAGTGGAAAGGGGGAAGGGAGGGTGATTGGTGGGAGGAGGGAAGGCAATTGGCATGATGCCATCTAATGTACATAATGTGAGGGTATTTAGCACACCTCCTGGGTGAAAGGCTCAACTACATCTTGAACATTACCTTAGAGTTGAAAACAATTTAAACTAAAAATCTGTACTCTCATATTAATTTGAAATTAAAATAAAGTTAGTGATTGCTTAAGATTCGAGGTGTGATGAATAGGTAAAGCACAGTGGATTTTTACAACCATGAAACTACTATTCTGTATGGCATTGTGATGATGGGTATGTGTCATTATACTTTGCCAAATTGACAGGCTAGAGAACCCTAATATAAACTATGGACTTCAGTTAGCTATAATGTTTCAACATTAGCTTGTCAATTTTAATAATTGTACCACACAATTGCAGTATGTTAATAGTACAGGAGATTGGCATTAAATAGGGCAGTTTATGAAAAATCTACCTTTTGCTCATTTTTTTCTGTAAACCTAAACCTAAAATTGTTTTAAAAATATAATTGAAGAATTATATATACATAAAGGTAAAAATTGAATGAAGACATTCTAAGATAAAACTTAGAACATCTGTTGCCTGCAAATCTACCTACCTTATGAGAAATACTAAAGGAAATTCTTCAGGCTGAAACTCAGTGAGACAGACATTAATTTGAATCTGCACAGATAGAAAGAAAATTTCAAGGAATCTAATAAGGTCCAAGTAGGATAAACTCAAACTGAGTCATACCAAGACTAAGTATAATCAAACTGTTCAAAGTAAAAACCAAGAGCCATATGGAGACAAATTGCAATCAAATTGCTCAAAGTAAAAATCTTAAAAGCAGTAAGAGAAGTTACTTATTAAATGCAAGGGATTCTCAATGAGATTAACAGTTAATTTCACATCAGAGAGACCATGAAGGTCAAAAATGGTGGCATGACACACAATATTTAGAGTGCTGAATGAATAATTATCAAACTCAACTTTTTTTTTTTTTTTTTAAAGACAGAGGCTCACTCTGTTTCCCCAGGACAAAATTTTATATTTAGCAAAATTATTCCTTAAAAAAAGTAAAAATTAAGAAATTCCCAGACAAATAAGAGCTGAGGGAGTTCATTACTATTAGAACTATTTGTGAGAAATTCTAAAGAGAGGCTTTTACACCGAAATGAAAGGATACTAAAGAGTAATTCAAGTCATCTGATGAAATAAAGAACACTGGTTAAACTACATAAATATATATAAAGCCAATATCATTACATTTTTGGCTTGGAACTCCTATTTTATTCCCAGATGATTTAAAAGACAAACACACAAAATGATAATTATAAATCTATAATAAGAGGCATATAATTTATAAGATACAATTTGTGATAATGAAATAAAGTGGGAAGTATAGAGGAATCTAATAGTGTTTGTATACTATTTAAGCTACAGTGATATTAATTCACAATAGTATAAGTTTAAGATATTAATTGTAACAAAATTAACTAAAAAATATACAGAAAAGGAAATAAGAAGATACACAGTATACTTCAAAACTCAGTTAAACATGACATAATGGAGGACTTGAGGAATGAAAGACATGAAAGAAATATCAAAATTGCATAAGTCTTCCTTATGTTTTACAAGACAAATTATACTCCTTCAAAATTTATATGTTGAAGTCAACAATCCCCAGTACTTCAGAATGTGACTATATTTGGTGATAGGGTATTTAAAGAGGTAATTAAGTTCTAAAATGACATCTTTAGGGAATGTAGTAGTCCAATATGACTGGTGTTCTTATAAGAAGAGGAAATTAAGATACAGAAATGCATAGAGGGAAGGCCATCTGAAAATGTAGGGGCAAGATGGCTGACTGGAGCCAGCCTTCGACAGAAGTTCCTGCCCAGAGGGAAGGATAATGTCCAGATAGTACCCAATTAAGCTGAAGACTGGGAGCTGAGCTGAGAGAGAAGAGTGATATCTGCAGGTCACCTCTGCTGAGGCAATCTGCGACTCCAAGAAAGCAAACTTCAGGTACAAAATTCATCCCAAAGGAAAAGAGTCTGTCCCCTCTACCAAGAAAGTTGTGTTTTTCTTTTTCTTTTTGTTTGCTCCTGTAGGTTTTCTACAGGTGAGCGGTGAACTTAGGACTTCTTGTCTCACCCCACAAGTGAGAGCTGTAGGAAGTGGGGTCTATTTCCCCAGAGGGACCCTGTTGTGACTCTGAAGACTCTCTTGCCAGGCAGAAAAATTGAACTAATGTTTTCCCTGCCATTTTGAAGTTCCAGTCTATCCTACTCTCCTTGCCTGATGAACCAGAAGCCTGACACCTGCAGAGGCTGTGGGAGGAGGTTCAAGAACAGCGCCCCTCCAGACCAAGCGCCCTACCCCCACCCAGCCCGAGCCTGCTAGAGCCACATTTCCCATACCCTCCCTGCCTCCTTGCAGTGCTTTTGCCCAGCCAGAGTCATGAGCTGAGTGCTCTCCTTGCTGAAGTCACCGGGCACCAGGGACTGCCAGAACCATGTGCAGCATCCCCCCACCCTGCTGCTAGATCCCTGTGCCCTGTGCTACCAGAGCTGCTCCTATAGCCAGAATTCCCTGGCTGTGGCAGTCACCTAGGAGCTGCACAGGGTCACTTCCCACAAAGATCCTGCAACAATAGACTAATCCCACCTGGGTCTAATCTTGGAGAGACACCTCCTCAACTCTGAGGATTGCCACAGGAAACCAGACCTGACTCTATTGGGAAACTGGTGCTGCAGAGTGGCAGAGGCAAAGGCCCGGTAGCTGAAGGAGAAAAGCATTTGCTGACTTGTTACCTGCAGGATTAGACAGAGTCCAAGTGGAACACTCGCCAGTGCCTACTGAGTACCTGAGGCAGGAAGGCCTCAGCTTCCACAGCCAGCTGGTATCAGAGGGTAGTGGTTGGGCTGCGGGGGCATTGACATTCCTTTGACTCTGACAGGTGCAAACCCCCACCACATCTGCTTACTGGAGGGAGCAGGACCTCAGCCCTGTGGGGTCACCAGTGACTGGGTATGAAAGAATAGCAAAGTGGAGAAAGACACTCAGCCCCCTGGTGCAACTCTCCTACCGGGTGAGCCTTTTTGACTCCACAGAGCACCGTAGTGAGCCAAATTTGAGCAGCTAGTAGACCGCAGCCTTCTAGTTGCTGGAGACCTTTTGAACTCTCCCACTTGAGAGTTCATATTGACTGCATCAATTGGTTTGGAACTCCAATCCTGGGCCAATCTTCAAAGGACC
The DNA here is from genome assembly GCF_000181295.1 of Otolemur garnettii. Lineage (NCBI taxonomy): Eukaryota > Metazoa > Chordata > Mammalia > Primates > Galagidae > Otolemur > Otolemur garnettii. The sequence continues at coordinate 128,494 of NW_003852745.1, forward strand.
CTCTCAGGTGATACCCTTGTTGTATGGTAATGGGAAGTGTTGATTTTCCTCTTCCAGTTGTTGTCCATGGTGGGTGGGCTGTCTTATTTGCTTGTATTTCTCCATAGCTAAGATTTGACCAGAGTCACTGATCCACTAAAATTGGACAAGAATCAGCTGAATACAAGAAAGAGCCACCTAACCCCACCACTCCAAGCAGGTTTCCTCAGCATCAGACTGTAATACTATATAGGTCCTTTGCAAAGCTATAGGGAAAAAGCTGCAGTCATGAGTCCCAGATCGTTGACAAAGGGCTGGTTAACCACAAGCCCAGGAACTCCCAATCCCATTTCACCTTAACTGCTCAACTAGCCAATGGCAGAAAACAATCATGCAGCAGAATCAGGGAAAAAACTCTGGGAACATGAATAATCAGAGTAGATCAACTTCCCCAAGGAACGATATGGCAGATACAGCACAAGATCTCATTCATAAACAAATGACTGAGATGTTAAGAAATTGAATTTGGATTTGGATAGCAAATAAGATCAACAGAATGGAGGTAAGGATAGAATTAGAATAGCAAATAAGATCAACAGAATGGAGGTAAGGATAGAATTAGAATTTCAAGGAGTAATTCAAAAGATGTCTCAAGAATTCAATAAATTTAAAGACAAAATCACCAAAGATTTTGACACACTAAGGCAAGAACTTGCAGCCCTCAAAGATCTGAGAAATACAGCAGAATCCCTCAGTAACAGAATAGGACAGGCAGAAAAAGGATCTCTGACATTGAAGACAAAGCTTTTGAACACTTCCAAATGCTCAATGAGGAAAAAAAGTGGAGAACAAAAATAGATCATTCTCTCAGAGAGCTCTGGGATAATTCGAAGAGATCTGATATTTGCCTTATAGGAATACTTGAAGGTGATGAGGTTGCTGCAAAGGATACAGAAGCTTTACTTCATAAAATAATCAAAGAGAATTTTCCAGACATGCCAAGAGATTCTGAAATCGAGATAGCAGACAGTTTCAGAACACCAGCCCAACTCAATCCAAATGAAAATTCTCAGACACATTATAATTAGCTTCACCAAAGTTAATATGAAGAAGAAAATTCTGCAAGCTGCAAGATGTAAGAAAACCATAACCTACAAGGGGAAGAATATTAGAATGACTGCAGATCTCTCTGTTGAAACCTTTCAAGCTAGAAGAGGGTGGTCATCGACCTTTAATCTCCTTAAACAAAATAACTTTCAACCCGGGATCCTGTATCCAGCTAAATTGAGTTTCATCTATGATGGAGAAATTAAATACTTTAATGACATTCACATGTTGAAGAAATTTGCATAACTAATCCAGCTCTCCATGATATCCTCAGACCTATCCTCCATAATGAACAGGACAATCCACCACCGCCAAAGTAAACTCACTCAGAAACTTTTGATCAAATTTCAATTTCAACAGTGGTGAAAAGATTAAATACATCCACTGGACTTTTGAAAAACTTGATACCCCCAATACTATCTGGCTTATCAATACTCTCAAAATGTGAATGGCTTAAATTGTCCTGTAAAGAGGCACAGGTTGGCTGACTGGATACAAAAACTCAGGCCATACATCTGTTGCATTCAAGAATGTCACCTTACCTTAAAAGATAAACATCTACTCAGGATGAAGAGATGGTCAACTATAATTCAGGCAAATGGAAATCATAAAAAAGCAGGTGTTACAATTTTATTTGCACATACAATAGGCTTTAAACCAATCAATGTAAGGAAAAATAAGGATGGTCACTTCATATTTGTTAAGGGCAACACTCAACATGATGAGATTTCAATTGTCAACATTTATGCACCCAACCAGAATGCGCCTCAGTTTATAAACGAGACTCTAACAGACATGAGCAACTTGATTTCCTCTAGCACCATAATTCTTGGAGATTTTAACACTCCTTTGGCAGTGTTGGATAGATCCTCCAAAAAGAAGATAAGCAAAGAAGTTTTAGACTTAAACTTAACCATTCAACATTTGCATCTAACAGACATCTATAGAATATTTTATCCTAACAAAATTGAATACACATTATTCTGATCAGCCCATGGATCATCCTCCAAAATTGATCACATCTTAGGTTACAAGTCTAACCTCAGCAAATTTAAAAGAATAGAAATCATTCCTTGTATTTTCTCAGACCATTATGGAATAAAAGTTGAACTCAGCAACAATAGGAATCTGCATATGCATACAAAAACATGGAAACTAAATTACCTCATGCTGAATGATAGCTGGGTCATAGATGAGATTAAGAAGGAAATTACCACATTTTTTGGGAAGAAAACGATAATGAAGACATGAACAATCAGAACCTCTGGGATACCACAAAGGCAGTCCTAGGAGGGAAATTTATAGTGCTGCAAGCCTTCCTCAAGAGAACAGAAAGAGAGTAAGTCAACAACTTAATGGGACATCTCATGCAACTGGAAAAGGAGGAACATTCCAACCCCAAACCCAGCAGAAGAAAAAAAATAACTAAAATAAGAGCAGAACTAAATGAAAGTGAAAAAAAAAAAAAAAGAATCGTACAACAGATCAGCCAATTAGAGTTGGTTTTTTGAAAAGGTCAATATAATAGATAAACCGTTGGCTAACCTAACCAGAAGTACAATAGTAAAATCCCTAATTTCATCAATCAGAAATGATAAAGGCCAAATAACAACAGACTCCTCAGAAATTCAACAAATCTTTAATGAATAATACATACAACTCTATTCTCATAAGTATGAGAATCTGATGGAAATAGATGAATACTTGGAAACATGCCACCTTCCTAGACTTAGCCAGAAAGAAGTGGAAATGTTGAACAAGTCTATAACAAGTTGTGAAACAGAATCAACTATAAGAACTCTCCCCAATAAGAAAAGCCCGGGAAGAGATGGCTTCACATCAGAATTCTACCAAACCTTTAACGAGGAACTAGTACCTATATTACTTAACCTTTTCCAACATAGAAAAAGAAGGAATACTTCCCAACACATTCTATGAAGCAAATATCATCCTGATTCCCAAACCAGGAAGAGACCCAAGAAGAAAAGAAAATGATAGACCAATATCTCTAATGAATATTGATGCAAAAATATTCAATAAGATCCTACCAAACGGAATCCAACAACACCTCAAACAAATTGTACATCACGACCAGTTGGGTTTCATCCCAGTGTCCCAAGGATGGTTCAATATATGTAAATCCATAAATATAATACATCACATAAACAAATTAAAAAACAAAGACCATATGATTCTCTCAGTTGATGCAAAAAAAGCTTTTGATAATATCCAGTAATACCTTTCTTGATCAGAATGCTTAAGAAAATAGGTATAGAAGGAAGATTTATTAAACTGATATAGGCCATCTACAATAAACCCACAGCCAATATTATATTGAATGGAGTAAAACTGAAATCATTTCCACTCAGATCAGGAACCAGGCAAGGATGCCCACTATCTCCACTGCTTTTTAAGATTGTAACAGAAGTCTTAGCCACTGCAATCAGGCAGGAGATGGCAATCAAGGGGATCCAAATAGGACCAGAGGAGATCAAACTGTCACTGTTCACAGACAATATGAATATATATCTGGAAAACTCCAGGGAATCAGCTACAAAACTCCTAAAATTGACCAAGAAATACAGCAATGTCTCAAGTTATAAACTTAACACTCACACATCTGTAGCCTTTATATATGCAATCAGGCAAGAGACTATTGACCAACAATAGTCAAGGGGAAAAAACAATCAAGGACTCTATTCCTTTTACAATAGTGCCAATGGAGATGAAATATTTGGGAGTGTATCTAACTAAGGGTGTGAAAGATCTCTATAAAGAGAACTATGAAACCCTGAAAAAAGAAATAACTGAAAATGTTAACAAATGTAAAAATATACCATGCTCATGGCTGGGAAGACTCAACATTGTTAAAATGTCCATACTACATAAATCAATCTACAGATTTAATGAGATCCCTATTAAAGCACCTCTGTCATACTTTAAAGACTTGGAAAAATTAGTGCTTCGTTTTATATGGAAACAGAAAAAAACCTTGAATAACCAAGGCATTACTCAAAAATAAAAACAAATTGGGAGAAATGACGCTTCTGGACTTTAGACTATACTATAAATCAATCGTGATCAAAACAGCATGGTACTGGCACAAAAATAGAGAGGTAGATGTTTGGAACAGAATTGAAGACCAAGTGGTGAACCCAGACACTTATCATTATTTGATCTTTGATAAGCCTATTAAAAATATGAATTGGGGGAATGAGTCCCTATTCAACAAATGATGCTGGGTAAATTGGCTGGTGACCTGTAGAAGACTGAAACTGGACCCACATCTTTCCCCTCTAACAAAAATTGACTCTCACTGGTTAAAGGACTTAACTTCAGACATGAAAGTGCAAAAAGAGTGCAGAGAAAATGCTTGAAAATATTGGCCTGGGAGAATACTTTATGAGGAGGAAACCCTGGGCAATTGAAGCAACATCAAAAATACATTACTGGGACCTGATCAAATTAAAAAGCTTTGGCACTGCCAAGAACACACTAAATAAAGCAAATAGATAGCCCTCAGAATGGGAGAAGATTTTTGCAAGTTATATTTCCAACAAAGGTCTAATAACCAGAATCCACAGAAAACTCAAACTTATTACTAAAAAAACCCCAAGTGATTCATTTCATTGTGGGCATGAGACATGAACAGAAACTTCTCTGAAGAAGATAGGCACATGGTCAAACACAAGAAAAATGCTCATCATCTTTAATCATCTGAGAAACGCAAATCAAAACTACTCTAAGATACCATCTATCTCCAGTAAGAGTAGCCCACATCACAAAATCCCCAAACTACAGATGTTGGTGTGGATATGGAGAAAAGGGAACACTTCTGCACTACTGGTGGGAATGCAAGCTAGTACATTCCTTTTGGAAGAAAGTTTGGAGAACACTCAGAGATCTAAATATGGACCTGCCATTTGATCCTTTAATTCCTCTTCTAGGAGTATATCCAAAGGACCAAAAGTCATTTGGCAATAAAGATATTTACACCAGATTGTTCATTGCAGTTCAATTCATTATTGCCCAGTCATGGAAGAAGCTCAAGTGCCCATAGACCCATGAATGGATTAATAAATTGTGGTATATGTATACCATGGAATACTATGCAGCATAAAAAATGAAGACTTTACCTCTTTTATATTTACATGGATGGAGTTGGAAACTATTCTTCTTAGTAAAGTATCTCAGGAATGGAAAAAAAAATATCCAATGTACTCAGTACTACTGTGAAACCAATTTACAATTACTCACACTTGCAAATGAAAAATGAAACAGAACTATAGCCTAGGATAAAGGAGGGAAGGGGAGGGAGAACGGAAGGGAGGGGCGTGGGTCAGTAGGGGGACCACAGCTATGGAGCATATTGTAAGTACAAGTTGGATCTATCAGGTGTAGAACACAAATGTATTAATGCTGTAATTGGATAAATGAGGTGAAGGCTGTGTTGATTAGTAGGATGTAAGCACTCCAATTTGTACAAATAATCAACACTTTGAATCCCATAGTGGCTTAAATGTATTTATGATATATGTACAAATGACTTAATTAAAAAAAAAGAAAAAAAAAGAAAAGAAAATGTAGGGAGAAGCTAAGAAGATAGACCTCAGGAAAAAACAATCCTCTCAAAATCTTGAGTGAGACTTCTAGCCTTCAGAATTGTAGAAAAATACGTTTTCTGTTGTTTAAGCCACTTAGTCCATGGTACTTTGTTATAGCAGCTCTAGCAAAGTAATACATTATCCTTAATCATTTTAAATGTAAATAAACTCTCAAAGGCAGAGATTTGCAAAATGGAGTAAAAGACATAATCCATCTTTATGTTATCTTTATGAGACTCATTTAGATTCAAAGAGAAAAACAGGGCAAAAGATAAAATAGAATAAGATATTCTATGTAAATAGTAACCAAAAAACAACTGAGGTGGCCATACTATCAGATAAAGTAGATTTTAAATTTTTAAAAAGTTACAAAATCAAAACTGTAACAGTATATGTATGAGTGTGTGTGTGTGTGTGTCTATACACGTTTCTGTCCTAGTCTACTCAGCCAGCTATAACAAAATACCATAGACAAGGTAGCTTAAAAAACATTTATTTCTCACAGTTCTGGAGCCTGAGAAACCTGAGATCAAAGTTCCATCATGTTCAGGTTCTGATGAGGGCCTTATTCCAGGATTATATATAGATACCTTCTTGTTGTATCTTCACATGGTGGGGAGAGGTAGAGGAGGAGAGAAGGTGAATGGGGGGAGGAAGAGAGGAGAGAAGAAGAGGAAAGAGGAAGAAATTCAGTTGATAATAGTATATTCTGACAAAAGGATATATTCATCAAGAAGAAACAATGCTTATAAACACACATGTAACTAATAATGAGCACATAAAATATGTGAAACAAAAATTGACAAAACTGAAGGAAGAAATAGATACTTTTATAATAACAAAGTCTTTAATATCCTACTTTCAATAATGCATAAAACTATGCAAAGGATCAATTAAAAAATATAAGATTTGGATAATATTGAACAATATTATCAACCAGCTAGACCAAACAGACATACAGAACACAGCACTCCCAATATTATTATAATAGAAATTCTTTTCAAGTATACGGAGCATTTGTCAGAATAGGTCATATGCTAAGTTATAGAATCACTCTCAATAAATTTAAAATGATTAATTTCATACAAAATATCTTCTCAAGTAATAAGGGAATGAAACTACCAATTATAAGAGAACTAGAAAATTTACAAACATGGAAGCTTACCATATTCTGAAAGAACTAACAGGCCAATGATCTTACAAGGGAAATTAAAAAATACCATATTTTGCCATGTCTATTGCACACTTTTTGCCAAAATTTATCAGGGAAAATTAAGGATGAACATTATACGTGGATAGTACTACTTGTTACCAGTACATAAAATTCCTTATACCTTGTGTGTTCTTGCATTTTGTAATTACTTGTTACATAAAACTTCTTGTACAATAATGTTAAAAAATAAGTGCTAAAATTCTTTTAAAATATAAAAAATGAATACATAAATAAAAACAAATAAATATTTGGATTAAAAAATTAAAACAGGCTAGGCACCTATAGCTCAATGGTTACAGTGCTGGTCCCATGCCTTGGGGTTGGCGGGTTTGAACCTGGCCTGGGCCTGCTAAATAAAAAATAATGATAAAAATTAAAAGAAAACATATTTTTCCTAAAAGTTTGGAACAAAAATGTGAGTGCATGTTATACACAGGAGTAAAATATATATGGCAAAATACAATACTTTAACAAATGAAAACAAAAACACAACATACAAAAGCTGATGGAATGTAACAAAAGGAGTGTTTGAAAGGAAACTGAGAGCTGAAAATGTCCACATTAAGACAAAAGATCTCAAATCAACAATCAAGTTTTAGACCTTACACAACTAGATCAGCTAGAACAAACGAAATCCAAAAATGGCAGAAGAAAAGAAAAAATAAAGAGTGCAGTGGAGATAATGAAATAGAGAATATAAAGACGACAGAAAGAAAAAACAAAGCCAAAAGTTGGTTCTTTGAAAAGAATCACAAATTTGACAAACTTTCAGCTACCTACAAGCATAAAAAGTACAACACTCTAACTACTAGAATCAGAAATTAAGCTAAAGACATTAGTATCAATGTTACACAAATAAAAGATTAGACGAGAATACTAGAAGCAATTGCAGCCAACAAATTAGAGAATCTAGATGAAATGAATTCCTAGAATTGACTCAAGTACAAACAGAAAATTTTAAATAGATCTGTAACAAGTAAAGGGATTGAATGAGTAATTAGAAACCTACCAAGAACAAACCGGCAAAATTAAATGGCTTCGTTGGTAAATTATCCTAAATATTTACAAAATAATTAATTCTACTCCTTAAACTCTTCTGAAAAATACAAGCAAACACATCTTAACTTCCTACCTGAGGGTAAAGGAAATGAGGTGTAATGGCTTAATAAGGCAATGACTTGCAGGTGATAAAAAAATTCTGAAACTAGATAACGGTGATACTTGCAGTGGCCAATGAATATAAAGCCACTGAATTATACACTTGAAATAGGCTAAATAGTAAATTTTATGTAATGTACATTTTTCCACAATAAAACCACCGTGTTCAGTTTCAAAAGCTAGTCATAAAAATACAAATTGTGTAGGAGGCAGAGCAAGATGGAAGACTACACACATCTCCTTAGCAGCTAATCATGGTGAAACCAGGAAGAGAGGACTCCAGCCACCTCTGGCTGGGGTGTCCTGTCCAGAAATATCACTCAGGGGCACAGTGAAACAATAGGGGATCCAGGAGCCAAAGAGGAGGTCAGGAGCAGTGGAAGACTGGCACAGAAGGTGAGTGCCTGGGGACAAGCAGAGGCCAGATGGTCCTCTGAGGGAGAGCTAGAGACAGAAAAGACCTGTACGGCAGTTATTTTTGGACTTGGGTGCTTGCCAGAGCTGCTTTGGGAGAGTTTAAATGAGTGAGTAGATTTGAACAGCATCTAGTGGCCAAGACAGAATCACTGGGTAGAGTGGAACTCACAGTTTGTTTGGATGCTAGCAGGATGAAGCCACTGCAGGAGGGCTGCCCAGGAAGAGCAGCCTGATGTGTCTGGTGCACCTGCTGAGCTCAGGCAGCCATCATTGGGGTGAGTTGGGCAGCTCTCACCCTCCCAGAAAAGCCACCTTGTGGCCAAGGGGTATTGTTTGGAAGTTCAAAGTATATCTCCTAAGAAGTCTGGCAAGAGCTTCAGGCCTACATGCCTGAGGGGACTGAATACTAGCAAAGTGACCAATCCTTGACTGTAGGCAAATAAATCAGGAAGAAGGCACCAGGTCTCCTAGTGGCTTCTGGTCTCCATCTTACACAGCAGGATCAGGGTGCATGTTTTGCAGTTCCTAACCCCAGTGTACTACCTGGTGTCCAGGCAATATATTGCGTTATGTATCTTTTTTCTTTTTCCTATCTTCTTGGAGCACCAATGGGTATTCAAGCAATAAATTGCAATATATATTTTTTCTTAGTTTTTCTGTTGTATTTTTATTTTTTCAGTTTTACTTTCTTCAGTATCAAGGGTTCCATTTTTTGCTATAGTGTTTATACTGTTTTTCTTCTTTCTTTCCTATTTATCTTTTCTTTCTTTTTGTAGAGATTTTTCTACTTTCTTCATCTTTCCTTCATAAATTTCTCTAATAACAATTAAGATATCACTTTTTGTTTTTACATGTTATATAATATTTTTAATTATCTTTACCTGTTATTTTCTTTGTCTATTATTATTATTTTCTGACCTGTTTTATTCTATTTCATTCTGATAAGACAGAGCCTCATTCTGAGGCCTGGGCTAGGGTGCCATGGCATTTGCCTGGCTCAAGCAGGCCTTGAGTCCCTGATCCAGGGGGTCCTTCTAACTTTGGCCTTTGGAAGTATGATGTTGGTAGGTCCCCACAGGAACATACTGCAAATTTTCTTCTATATTTGGCAGAAGTGGGGTCTTGCAGGTAAGGAGCTCCTGACCTCAAGGGACCCACCCAGCCCGGCCCTCTAGAGTCCTAGAATTCTGAGTGTGGGTCAAAGCACCCTGTGGAACTCTATTATTACCTCCTTTCTCTTTCTGTTCCTCTTCTTCTTTTCTTAGTTTTTTTCCTTTCACCCCTCCTTTTTACTTTTTCTTTCTTTTCTCTTTCCTGTTATTTACTCTTGTCTTCCTTTTGGCCCTATACCGCCACTTCAACACCTAAGCACAGAGACAAGAGACAAGGTAATTTAAAGAGAAGGAGAGAATGAGAAGAAAAAGTAGGAAAGGAAACAAATAAGAAGAAAACACATATGAGGAAAAACCAATAAATAAATTCTAACACTTGGGCTATAAATGTTTCATAGACATGAAGGCTATATTAACCAGTCTGATGAAAATATTTCAAATTTATATAAAAACAGCACATGTACCCCATGACTGTATTAATGTACACAGCTATAATTTAATAAAAAAATTCTAACACCATGAAAAACCAGAACATATCAATCCCACAAGGGATTGTGAAGTAGTTACCACATGGGATCCCATCTATAAAGAAATAATGGAAATGACACAAAGGGAATTTAAATTATGGATAGCAAAAACAGTGAAGGGAATTGAAGGAAAAGTGGAAAAATCACTAAAAGGAAAACCAAAAACTAATCCAAATAATGAATGAAAAGACATGATGGAAATTAGAAAGGATATATTGGAGCTTAAGGAATTAAAACAGTCACTCAGAGAACTTAAAAATGCAGTAGACTGTATCAATAACAGATTAGACCATAGACAAGAAATGATCTCAGAGCTAGAGGATAAGGCTTGTGAGCTAACCCCAGCAGTCAAAGAGGCATAAAAGAAGAGAGAGAAAGCAGAACATTCAGTCAAAGAATTATGCGACTTTATGAAGCATTCAAACATACAAATTATAGGCATTCCTAAAAAAGAAGAACAACTCACAGGAATGGAAGCCCTAATGGAGGATATCATAAATGAAAATTTCCCAAGCATGACCAAAGATTCTAACACACTCCTGTTAGAGGGATATAAAATGCCACTTTGTCTCAACATAAACAGAACATCTCCAGTACACATTGTGATGAACCTGCCCAAGGTTGAAACGAGAGAGAAAATTTTGCAAATAGCTAGGAGTAAGTACCACTAGACCTACATGGGCATATATACCAGGATAACAGTGGACTTTTCAGCTAAAACTTTTCAAGCTAGAACAAAGTATGTATCCTGGTACACTAAGCTTCAAATTCAATGGAGAAATCAAATCTTTTTCTGACATGCAAACATTCAGGAAATTCACCATAAGACCAGCTTCACAGAAAATACTCAGACCTGTTCTCCACACTGACCATTACAAGGGACTACCAGAAATGTAAATATGAATAAATTAAAGGATAAAACATAGTTTTCACAATGGCACAAAGGATAAAACTAAGCAACAGACTTTCACAAAATGAGAAGAATAGAACTCCACCATACTTATTGATTCTCTCAATAAAGGTAAATGGCTTGAATTCCCCACTGAAGAGGTACAGATTGCCTGATTGAATAAAAAAGCACAAGCCACCTATAAGCCATGCTGTCTCCAGGAAAAACATCTAACCTTGAAAGACAAAACAGGATCCAGAGTGAAGAGTTGGGAAACAATATTTCAAGCAAATGAAAATCAGAAGAAAGGAGGGGTCGCAATCTTATTTTCAGATACAAGTGGATTTAAAGCAACTAAAGGTAAGAAAGACAAATATGATCAGATCATACTAGTCAAGGGAACAATATAACAAAAGGACATTTTGATTCTAAATATTTATGCACCCAATAAAGGTTCCCAGATTTATGAAACAGATCTTAACTTGTCTGAACAATATGATATCATACAATAACATAATAGCTTTGGACAGAGACTCAGAACAGAAACTAAACAAAGAAACAAAGAACATAAATATGACCCTAGAATAATTGAGCTTAATAGACATATACAGAACATACCATCCCAAAGCTAATGAATATACAGTTATCCTGTCAACCATGGATCATATTCCAAAATAGATGATATCCTAGAACACATATCAAACCTTAACAAAGTTAAAAAATTGAAATAATACCTTGTATCTTTTCAGACCACAAGGCAATAAAAGTGGAACTCAACTGCAACAAAAATTTCCATCCTCTGACAAAGACATTGAAACTAAACAACCTTCTGATTGATGACAGTTGGGTCAAGCAGGAGATAAAAGAGGAAATTATTAAATTCCTCAAACATAACAACAATGAAGCCACAAGTTACAAAAACTTATAGGGTACTGCAAAAGCAGTCCTAAGAGGGAAACCTATCATATTAGATGACTACAACTAAAAAACAGAAAGACAGCACATTAACAACCTAATCAATCATCTCAAGGAAATAGAAAAGGAGGAGCAATCCAATCTGAAACATACCAGAGAAAAGAAATAACCAAAATTAAATTAGTGGGGAGGAGGCAAGATGGTCGACTGGAGGCAGCTTTCAAAAGAAGCTCCCATTCAGAGGGAGAAATAATGGCCAGAACCAACCCAATAAAGCTGAAGGTCGGAAGCTGAGCTGAGAGAGAAGATTGATAAGTTCACGTCAAGCTGGGACTCTAAAGAAGCAAATTTCAGGTACAAAACCCATCCCAAAGAGGACGAGAGTCCATCCCAACTCTAGTGGCTTGCTGTAGGCTCTCTGCAAGTGAGCAGTGAATAGAAGGCCTCCTGTTTCACCCCATGGGAAAGAGTGGCTGAAGGCTGGGACTCCTTCTCCAGAGAGATCCTGCTGCAAGCCAGGCAGTCTCTTGCCTAGAATAAAAGTTGAACAAATATTTTCCCTGCCCTCCTGACCTCTCAGTCTGCCCTTCCCCCTTCTCCTGGCATTCTGGAAGCCTACACCCTGCAGAACCCAGAATGTCTGGCAGTTTCTAGCTAGAGCTAGGCATCTCATGGGCTGCAGGGCAGCTGTTCTGAAACTGTAAATCTAGTAGAAGCAGGGATGTGCAAGGGGAGGGGGACATACCCAGTGCTGCAAAAGTGCATAGCATGGGGACATGTGCAGCCACACTTCTGACTGGCAGCAGCTGCACCTCTGACCCGCAGGACCACACTTCTGAACTGCAGGGGCCGCACCTCCAACCAGCCTCCAACCCACAGGGGGCTGCACCTCCCACTGGTGGTGGCCACACCCCTCACCTACAGCACCTTGCCCCGACTGTGGGAGTGGCTCCATGGACAATTGGCAGTGGTGCCAATGACCACTGGCAGCACACTCCCGTGGGGGTCAAATTTGAGAGAGACACCTCCCCAATTCTGTAGACCACTGAAGGGAGCCAGACCTCACCCCACAGGGGTTCTAGAGGAGGAGCGTGGCCAGGGCAGAGGGGCAATCTCTGAGGGAAAGAATTATGGCTGTGATAGTAACCCCTGGATCAGAACAGATGCAAGTGGAATCTACTCCCCAGTGTCCAATGAATCCCAGAGGGAATTAGGCTTGAGCTCCTCATACCTGCAGGTCACAGAGTGTGGCAGCCCAACCATGGAGGCATTGACTTCCCTTTGACTCAGACAGGCACAAATCCCTAGCCTAATTGCAGATTGGAGGGAACAGGGTCATACCCCTGTTGGGCACCAGTGAGTAGGAGTGCCTAAGGTGCAAGATGGGGAAGGAGGTTCCATCCCCTTGGACTAACACTTATGCTGGGCGGGTCTTTCTGACTCCATTGAGCACTGGAGCAAGTAACACTTGAGATGCCAACAGACCCCTGCAGTCTGGATGCCAGAGACCTTTTGAACTCTCCAACTCGATCAGCAATTGTGCTGACCAGGACAATTGGTTTGGAACTCTCAGCCTGGGCAGGTCACCCAGGACCCTCCAAGGTTGAACCCTGGTTGTGTTGTTGAGGGAGGGTCTGATTCTCCTCTTCCAGTTGTTGCCTTTTGGGGGGGGTGCCATGGTTGCTTGTATTTCTCCCCAGCTGAGATATCAGCCCAAAGCCATTGATTCAATAGGATTGGTTAGAGATTAGCTGAATGCAAGACAAAGCCACCTAGCCCCATCACTCCAAGCAGGTCCCCAGAATCTCAGGCTGCAGTACTGAATGGGACCTTTGTAAAGCTGTACGGGAAAAGCCACACTCACCAGTCCCAGCTCCTTGGTAAAGGCCTAGTTAATCACATCTCCAGGAGCCCTCAGTCCAATTCCCCCTTACCAGCTTCTCTATTCAAACTGAGAAAAATAATCACGGGGCGGAATCAGTGGAAAAACTCTGGCAACATGGATAATCAGAGTAGATAACTCCCCCAAGGAATGACAAAGGAGACACAACAGAAGATGCCATTCATAAACAAATGGCTGAGATGTCAGAAATCGAGTTCAGAATGTGGATGGCAAATAACATTAATAGAACGGAAGTAAAGTTCGAATTAGATTTTCAAGGAGTAATCTAAAAGTTGTCTCAAGAATTCAGTGAATGCAAAGACAAAATCTCCAAAGATTTAGACACATTCAGGATAGAATTTACAAGCCTCAAAGATCTGAGAAATACAGTGGAATCCCTCAGCAACAGAATGGAGCAGGATGAAGAAAGGATCTTTGACATTGAAGAAAAAGCTTTTAAATACTCCCAAACACTCAAAGAGGCAGAGAAGTAGAGAGTAAAAACAGAACATTCCCTGAGAGAAACTAAATGTTTCTAAATGTTTGCTAAACAGCAAACATTATCCTTATAGGAATTCCTGAGCAAACATTCTCCTTATAGGAATTCCTGAAGGAAAAGAGGATGGTCCTAAAAGAACAGATGCTCTACTCTAAGATATATTAGATGAGAATTTCCCAAGCATGACAAGAGATACAGAAATTCAGATAGCAGACAGTTTCAGAACCCCAGCACAACTTAATCCAAATAAAGTATCCCCTAGACACATTGTAATTAACTTTGCCAAAGTTAGGAAGAAGGAGAAAATTCTGGAAGCAGCCAGATGTAAGAAAATCACACCCTACAAGGGGAAAAATATTAGAATACCTCAGATCTCTCAGATGAAAATTTACAAGTGAGAAGAGGATGGTCATTGAATTTTAATCTCCTAAAACAAAATCTCCTAAAACTTTCAGCCTAGGATCCTATATCCAGCTAAACTGAGTTTCATTTGGGACAGAGAAATAAAATAACGGCATACACACATTGAAAAAAATTTGCCATGACTAAACCAGCTGTCCAGGATATTCTCAAATCCATCCTCCACAATGAGCAGCACAGTGCTTCACCACCAAAGTAAACTCACTCAGAAACTTTTGAACAAAATCCAACTTTCACAGTGGTGAAAAGTTTAAAAATGTGCACTGGACATTGGAAAAACTTGATAACCCAAAATACTACCAGGCTTATCAATTCTCTCAATTAATGTAAATGATTTAAATTGTCCTCTAAAGAGGCACAGGTTGGCTGACTGGTTATATAAACTCAGACCAGATATCTGCTGCATGCAAGAATCTCATCTTACCTTAAAAGATAAAAACAGACTCAAGGTGAAGGGATGGACATCTATACTTCAGGCAAATGGAAATCAGAAAAAAGCAGGTGTTGCAATTGTATTTGCAGATACAAGAGGCTTTTTTTCAATTTTACTCCATTCAGTATGACATTGGCTTTGGGTTTTCTATAGATGACCCTTATCAGTTTAAATGTCCCTTCTGGGTGGTACCTGTGGCTCAGTGGGTAGGGCAC
>NW_003852745.1:143917-148692 GCF_000181295.1 Otolemur garnettii
GGCATTGTGGCAGGGGCCTGTAGTCCCAGCTACTTGGGAGGCTGAGGCAAGAGAATCACTTAAGCCCAGGAGTTGGAGGTTGCTGTGAGCTGTCACCCCATGGCACTCTACCAAAGGTGATAAAGTAAGATTCTGTCTCTAAAAAAAAAGAAAGAAAGAAAGAAAGAAATGTCCCTTCTATACCTATTTTATTAAGTGTTCTGATCATGAAAAGATGCTGGTTATAATCAAAAGCTTTTTCTGCATCAATTGAGAAAATCATACGGTTTTTGGCTGAGTGAGTTGCAATCATTCTCCCTTTGTATGTAATACTTTTCTCACATCTGGCTGCTTGCAGAATTTTCTCCTTCTTCTTAACTTTGGTGAAGTTAATTACAATGTGTCTAGGAGATGCTTTATTTGGACTGTTGCGCTGGGGTTTTGAAACTCTCTATCTGAATTTCAGTATCCCTTGCAATGCTTGGGAAATTCTCCATAATCTCTTAGAGTAGAGCATCTGTGTCTTTAAGACCATCCTCTTCTCTTTCAGGCATTCCTAGAAGATAAATATTCAATCTTTTGGAGTGGCCTCACAACTCTCTCAGGGAAAGATCAGTTTTTGTTCCCCATCTGTCTGCCTCTCTGAGCATTGGGCACGTCCAAAAGCTTTGTCTTCAATTTCAGAAATCCTTCCTTCTGCCTGCTTCACTCTATTACTGAGGGATTCTACTGTATTTAAGAGCTCCTCTGATAATTTTTTCATTTCACTGAGCTCATCTATCTGCTTTCTCATTATGTCTATATCCTTGGTAAATTTATCTTTGAATTCATTTACTTCTTGTGACAACTTCTGCACAACTTTTTGGATTTCAATATCCATCTTTTCCTTCAATTTATTCATCTTATATGCATCCATATTCTGAATTCTACTTGTGACATTTCTGCCATTTGTTCATGAATGGCATCTTCTGATATATTCCTTTTGTGATTGCTTGAGGAAGCTGATTTACTCAGATTATTCAAGTTGCCACAGTTCTTACTCTGGTTTTGTCCCATGTTTATTTTCTGTAGTTTGGGTATTAAAACTGGAAGGATGTGATTGAATTGTGGGTTCCAGGAATGTAGTTAACTAGCCTTTTACCAAAGAGCAGGGATTAGTGATTGTGGCTTTTTTTGAGACAGAGTCTCACTTTATCACCCTCAGTAGAGTGCCGTGGCATCACAGCTCATAGCAACCTCCAATTCCTGGGCTTAATCAATTCTCTTGCCTTAGCCTCCCAAGTAGCTGTGACTACAGGCACTTGCCAGAATGCTCGGCTATTCTTTTGTTGCAGTTTGGCTGGGGCCAGGTTTGAACCTGCCACCCTTGATATATGGTGCTGGTGCCCTACGCACTGAGTCACAGGTGGTGCCCGATTGTGGCTTCTTCCTTACAGCCTTACAAAGGTCCCTTTTAGATCTGCAGCTAGAGACTCTGAGGACCAAATTGGTGTGATAGGCCTAGCTGGCTCTGACTTGTAGTCAGCCAGCCTCTATCTGATTCTATTGAGTAAGAGAATTATGCTAAAATCTCAGCTGAGGGGATATAGAGATAACTGAGATCCTCTGCCTCCTCCCCAGCAACTATTGCAGGAGGAGTCAGTTCCATCCAGTTCAACACAACCTCTATTCAACCCTAAAGGTTCCCTGGGTGGACATCCCAAGTCTATCCAAAAGCAATTACCTCAGGCAGTACAAATCACTGCTCAACTGCGAGAGTTCAATTGGTGACCAGCAACCTGGTGGTAGGGTTCCACAGGCAGCTTGGACCCAGAAACTCAAGATGCTGGAGTTTGGCTCTCTTTGGTGGTCAAAGGGTCAGGAAGGCTTGCCCAGGCCAATAGTCAAGCTAGAGGAATTAGTGCCTCCTTCCCAGCCCTATGCCACAGCCTCACCCTGCCCCTGGTAACCCTGCAGGGCTGTGGCCCAACTCTCTTCAGTGGGTGGAAATGACAGAGATATGGGCCTGTCTGAGACAATGGGGGATCAGTGTCTCCTCTGTGCAGTATTCTCCCACCAGAGCAACCTTGTGGGTGTGAAGCTCCACTACTTCTAGGGCTCAATGGCTTCTGGGGAGCACAGCAGCAGTGATGGTCCCTGGGTGTGTTCACTGCTGTCCACAGGTAGGTGGTGCTGTAGGGCATATTTTGGCCTCAGCAAGTCAGTGTTTCTGTCCCAATCCCGACCTGCCGGGGGTGGATACCACTACTGGGCATCTTTTGTGCTCACAGCAGTTGCGCTGCAGCCCTGCCCCCAGTGGGCAGGTGCCACTGCCAATCATACTCTCATAGAGACTGTGTCTCTGTCTCAGTTGTACTTCATGGTGGGCCTGGTGTAATTAGAGCTCACTGAGGCTGTGTCTCTGACTGGCCCCACCCTGGGCAGTTGCTGCCGTGTGTACTCTTGTGGAGTTTGTGTCTCTGTCCCAGCTGTGCTCAGTGGTGGGCCAGGTGTATTTTGACCTCATAGAGGCTGCATCTCTGTCCCAGCCCTGCCCCCTGCTGGTGCAGCCACATCCCATATTATCACAGAGTTTGTGACTCTGTCCTGGCTATGCTGCACCACAGGCCAGGCGTATTTTGAGTTCACAGAGGCTGCGACTCTGTCCCAGCCTCACCCTGGGTGGGTGCCGCCACTGTGTGCCTACTCTCATGGAGTCTATGCCTCTGTCCTAGCCGTGGTCCAACAGGTGGGAGGATACCACCAGGTGTATTTTGAGCTCTCAGAGGCTAAGCCTCTGTCTTATCCCTGTCCCACTGCGGCCAGGTGCTGTAGCAGTGTGCACTCTTGCAGAGTCTGCATCTTACTCCCAGCCACACCCTACCTGGGCAGGTACCACTGCAGGTGCCCCCCCCCCTCCGCCCAGCTAATAGAGCCTGTGTTTCCGTCCCAGGTCTGCTCCACCCACAGCTGCCCCTGGGGTAGAGACTTGGCTCCCTTCATCTACCAAGAGAAATGGGAAGTGTTTCTCCAAAATACAACCCGGGGACCCAGGGTGTGAGCTCTGTAGCTGTTGCAGCTGCTGTGTTCTGCCGCAGGCCACATTACTCCCTCTCCTGCTTAACTCCCTCACTCTGCAATCCCTACTTTACACCAGTGCTGCTGTTTAAGCACAGACTTACAGCAGCCCATGCCATGCCCACACCTCTCAAGGAATTGTCCAACACTCTGGGACTCCACAGAGGACAGGCTTCCAGAACACAGGATCAGGGCGGAGGGGTGAACTGGGAGGTCAGAGTTGTGAGTAGACTATTGTTCAATTTTATGCCTGGTAGGAGAATGCCTAGGCTCACAAGTGGGATATCTCTGGAGAAGGAATTCTGGTTTTTAGCATTGCTCTCCCATGGGATAAAATAAGATGAAATCTGAACTCTGCTCACTTTTTTGTAGAAAGCTCACTGTGAGCTGCTCTCATAGGGAAGGGGACTCATCCACTTGGTGATGGGCTTTGTACCTACAGTTTGTTTCCTTAGAGTTGCAGCTCACCTCAGCAGGTATGATGTGTACTCCTCAATCTTTTCTCTTAGCTCAGCTCCTAACCATCAGCTTTCTTGAGAATCTTCTGTCATTTATCTCTCCTCCTGGACAGGAGCCTCTGTGGAAAGCTGGCTCCAGTTGGCCATCTTGCCCCCTCCCCCACCATTTCATGTATCATATAGCTATGAGGTCTTACCAGAGCCAAGAGAGATGAGGGGAAGCAAAAGGAAACCTGATCTATATTGCTTTTCTCTATCACATAATTTTATAAAGAAAATGTCCATGCCATAGATTCAATGCAAAAGGATAGAAATAAATGTTCCACACAAATGGGACATAAAAAGAAAGCAGGTGTAGCTATTCTCATATCAGTTAAAAATTACTTTAAACCAACAAGGTAAAGACAAAGAGGATCATTACCTAATGATGAGGAGAGAAATTCAACAAGACATACAAATTCTGAATATATATACCCCAACATGTGAGCTCTCAGATATATAACAGATACATAAAGCAAATTATTATAATTAAGCAAATAAATAATACCATTGGAATTGCTGGGGACTTCAACAACCCACTAGTAGAACTGGACAAATCATCAAAGAACAAAATAAATCATGAAACAATGGACTTAAGCCAGATAGACCTAAAAGATAATTACAGAACATTCTTCCCACAAACTACTGAGTTTACATTCTCCCCAGAATATGGGACACTCTCTAAGACTAATCGTATTTTTAGGCCACAAAACATGGCTCAATAAGTTCAAAAATTCAAACTGATAACACGTATATTTATAGACCATAGAGGAATAAAACTAGAAATCGGTCACAAGAGAAACACTGAAATCTACACAAAGTTATGGAAATTAAACAAGCTGCTGCTGAATGATTATTGGGTCAAGGATGAAATTAGGGTGGAAATCAAAACATTCTTTGAACTGAACAACAAACATGACAGAAACTATGAAAATCTATGAGACTCAGTAAAAGCATGCCTCAGAGAGAAATTTATAACCTTAAATGTCCATATCAAAAAAACAGAAAAAAATTAACAATCTAATGTCACATTTCAAGGAACCAGAAAAGGAAAAGCAACTCAAACACAGTGCCAGCAGAAGAAAAGAAATAACAAAGTTAGAGGTGGAGCAGATGACAGAGGGGATGCATTGCTTGGTCAACTCTCCTCGCAGTTTCAGGTGAGAGTGGGGGAGCTGGATCTTTCCCTGCGTGGAGTGCTGGCACAGACAAGCAATGCAGGGTGTGCAGCAAAGAGGTGAA
>NW_003852745.1:148816-154207 GCF_000181295.1 Otolemur garnettii
GCAGAAACCAATCCCTCCCCCATGAAGGGCTTCTATACCCAATTCGTGGGGAGTGTGGGTGTTCCGCAGAGAATGTGGTGAGGCATGGAGTCCTGAGCGGAATTTGGCGACCAGAAATGGGAGCCATTTGAACCCAGTTTGGAGTTGTCAGGGGTCCAGGCAACCGGACAGAAACTTGAAGGGAAAGGATTCCATTTAGGAACTGATACATTTTGTAATTTTAGAAGTCTATGTGGCACTGCACTGAAGTGGCGAGCTACAGGGGTTGATTGCTACAGACTCTGAAAACTTTTCTGTGCATGGCCGGGAATTAGAGGTAATGAGCCCCTTCCCCCACAGAAATGGACTGAAAGCGGCTGGCGCAGAAAGCAACCAGCCCTTTTCCCACCTAACAACAATTTCCAGTTTGAGGGAAAACTAGGACTTGAGTGGAAAAACTGGTGAAGCATGGACTCCTGTGCCGAGTTTGGAGGACAGATAAGAGTGCCGCCTGGAAAAGGATGGACAAGGCTGGGTGGCCAGCCAGGAACCAGATACAGTAAAACTTCAAAAATGGCATCTACATAGCACCTCTTCCAGGAGCATGGAGAGTTCAATCTCACCTGCAGCCAGTCGTCCGGCATCTGAAACTGGTTCATGACACCCTACACTTTACAGGGAACTGTTGTAGGGGGAATTTCTGCAACCTGCCAGCAAAGATTCCTTTTCTTTTCTTTTTTTTTTTTTCCTTTTTGTTCCTTCCCTTTTCTTTTGGTTTTAGCCTGGGAATCACAGCGCCACCTGCTGTTTAATAACTATATTGCAACATAAATATATTCTCACTAAAGCTGAACCTCACCTCATTTATAAAGCAGTTTGTTTGTATATATTCAAAAGAATAATATTTTTCTTAGTGGTGCCTTTCTTTTTTCTTTTTCCTGAATCCATTTTTTTGTAGGTGTTACTGTTAAGTCTTTTTTATTGTTTTTTTACTGTTAATACTATTCTTCCTTTTTTCATCTCTCTTCCTCTCCTTTTCTTATGGTTGTAGAGAGTGCTTACATCTGACTAATAAACTTTCTTTTGTTTTTTTTTTTGTTTGTTTTGCTTTTTTTATCATTTTAAAATTACCATTTATGTGGTTGTTTATTATTATTATTTTTGTTTGTTTGATGGTTTGTCTTTTGTTTTATTTTCTTTTTTGCCTGTTTGTTTACTTATTTCTGATTGTCTGTGCATCTGTGTGGTGGTTGAGTGTCTGGTACCATTTTTGCCTGTTTATTTGTTCTCTTGGTTTCAATGTGTTCTGTACTTTGCTAAATCCTCAGGTTGGCTATTTTCCCTAACTTCAATTTTCACATTCAATAAGAATATGGAAGAACAAGGGATGAGGGCTGACTGGAGCTAGTTTTCAACATAAACTCCAGCTCAGGGGGAGAGACAACCGCCAGAAAGAACCCAACGAAGCTGAAGGAGGGGAGCCTAGCTGAGAGAAGAGATAGATAAAGGCATGTCTTCTCCACCCAGGCAAGACACGACTTCAAGAAAACAAATTCCAGGTTTAGATTGAGCCCAGGTGGAATATTCTCCAACTGCCATTGTGCACCTGAGGCAGATAGGCTTCAGCTCCCTCTGATGGCTGACGACAAAGAGTGGTCACAAAATGGAGGAGGCATTGACTTTACTTGGACTCTGGCAGGTACAAAACCCTGACACACTTGCTTATTGGACAGGACTGGGCCACAGAGTCTGGGTTAACAGAGACTGGTGGTGGAGTTACCAGAGTTCGGTGGTGAAGGGTGAGCAAGGAGGGGAAGAGACATCAGCCTCGTTGCTCCAAATCATCTACTGAACGGGCCTTTCTGACTCCTCAGAACATCAGAGTAAGCCGCACTTGAGCTACCAGTAAATTCCCACCAGCTAGTTGCTGGAGACCTTGTGAGCTTTCCAGTTAGAGAGTGTATACCGATTGGGTCAATAGGTTTGGATCTTTTGAACTGGGCAAATTAACTGGTGGTTGAGGGAGAATCTCTGCTGCTGTATTTTCTCAGGCCTAAATTGTCTTTAGGTGGAACATTATCCAACTGTCATTGAGTGCCTGAGATGCACAGGCTTCAGCTCCCTTTGCTGGCTGGGGACAAAGAGCAGTAACCAAGTGGAGGTGGCATTGACTCTACTTTGACTCTAGCAGACAAAAAGACCTGCCATACTTGCTTACTGGGCACCTGGGTCACAGCCCTGAGGGGTCTCCAGTGATTGGCTGTGACAAAGGTACAAGGTAGGGAAGGAGGCATCAACCTTCCTAGATTAATTTATCTTGCTGGGTAGGTCTTTCTGAACCCACGGAGCACTGGAGCAAGTCATATCCAAGCTATGAGAAGACGCCTGCTGTATAGTTGCCAGAGACCTTTTGAACTTCCCCAATTGAGACCAGTGTTTACTGGGACACTTGATTTAGATCTCTTGAACTGGGTCAATCACCTGAGAACTATCTAAAGCGGTACCCTGAGGGTGTGGCTGTGGGAAGGTGTGGTTTTCCTTTCCGAACTGTCACCTGGGAGGGGTGGGGTGACTTAATCACTGATATTTCTCCACAGCTGAGACTTTAACCCAGAGTAATTGATTTTTTAAGCTAGAACAGAGACCAGCCGAAAACAAGATAGAGTCATGCAGGACCTCAGGCTCTTAGACCATAGCACTATACATATCCTTGGTAAAGCTCTAGGGGAAAAGGTACAGACACCAGTATCAGGCTTTGCCCAAAAGGGCCAGTAAACTACTACCCCCGGATTCCCTAACCTAACTTCCTCTAGCTAAACGGACTAAATCCAGCATGGTGCGGAATCAGCAGAAAAACTCCGGTAGTATGAATAACCAGAGTAGATCACCCCCTCAAGGAAGGATGTGGCAGATGCATCTGAAGATCTCACCCATAAACAGATGGCTCAGATGTCAGAAATCAAGTTCAGAATGTGGATAGTAAATAAGATTAACAGAATGGAAGAAAGGAAAGAGCTAGAACTTCAAGAAATTATTCAAAAGATGTCTGAAGAAATTACTCAAAAGATATCTCAAGAATTCAATGATTTCAAAGATAAAATGATTAAAGATTTTGAAATATTGAGGCAAGAGTTACTAGTCCTCAAAGACTTAAAAAGTATGGTAGAATCCCTCCGTAACATAGTACAACAGGCTGAAGAAAGGATCTCTGACATTGAAGACAAAGCTTTTGAACAAGTCCAAGAGCACAAAGATGAAAAGAAATGGAAAGCAAAAATGGATCTTTCCCTCAGAGAGCTCTGGGAAAATTAAAAAAAAAAAACAACTAATATTCACCTTATAGGAATCCCTGAAGGTGACGAAGCTGCTTCACAAAACACAGAGGCTCTTCTTCATGAAATTATGAAAGAGAACTTTCCAGACATGCCAAGAGATTCTGAAATTCAGATAGCAGATAGTTTCAGAACCCCAGCACGACTCAACCCAAAGAGGACACCCCCCAGGCACATCATAATTAAGTTCACTGAAGTTAATGTGAAAGAGAAAATTCTGAAAGCAGGCAGATGCAAGAAAACCATAACCTACAAGGAGAAGAGTATTAGAATAACTGCGGATTTCCCTGCTGAAATCTTCCAAGCTAGAAGAGGATGGTCAGCAACTTTTAATCTCCTAAAACAAAATACTTTCCAACCCAGGATCCTGTATCCAGCTGAACTGATTTTTATCTATGACTGAGAAATGAAATACTTTAATGACATTCACATGTTAAAGAAATTTGCCACAACTAAACCAGCTCTGCAGGGAATTCTCACATCTATCCTCCATAATGCCAGTGCAATCCCCTACCACAAAAGTAAATTCACCCAGTAACTTTTGATCAAATTCCAACCTCCATAGTGGCGAAAGGATTAAAAATATCTACTAGACTTTCAAGCAAATTAATGCCCAATGTTTCACCAGGCTCATCAATAATTTCAATCAGTGTGAATGGCTTAAATTGTCCTCTAAAGAGGCACAGAATGGCTGATTGGATACAGAAACTCAGACCAGACATCTGCTGTATACAAGAATCTCATCTTACCTTAAAAGACAAATAGCCTCAGGGTGAAGGGATGGTCATCTATAGCACAGGCTAATGGAAAGCAGAAAAAAGCAGGTGTTGCAATTTTATTGGCAGGTATATTAGGGTTTAAACCAACAAAAATAAGCAAGGATAAGGATGGCCATTTTTTACTTGTTAAGGGTAATACCCAATATGATGAGATCTCAGACATGTCAGTTCGCTTCAATATGCTCCCCCAGGAGATTGATTCTGAGAAAGGTTTCTTCAAAGATCGAGCTTCTGCACCTGCCTATAGATATGCAGGAATATGCAGAATAACTCTCTTTAGGAATCCTGGAGAATCAGCCGGAATCACAGCTGGGAGCTGGAATACATGTCCTCGAGTGTTGGGTTCTATTCTCTGTCTTCTTCCTTCATTAACATTATAATCTCTAGTTTTGGTTTGGGCCAGCAAGAACAGACAGTCAGTTTCCTTTATGTTTTTATTCTAAACAAAATCAATTGTATATGTGTTCCTCAGCCTTCACACTGAATTGTAATCTTAAATGGTAGCTTCCTAATGTTACTTCACTTCTTTGAATCTGTGTTAAATTCTTACTAAATGTTTGAAAGTATATAAGATAATCAGTAAAGTTAGGCCTGGTCGCCAACCAGAGCCAGTCTCTACCTCCCTTCAAATCAATCATCCCGTCTGCAGTTCCTTCTCCCTGCATCTCCGATCAGAGGCTCCAAGAACACTTTCAATGCATCCAACCAGAAGGCACCTCAGTTTATAAGAGATACTGTAACAGGCATGAGTAACTTAATATCTACCAGTTCCATCATAGTTGGAGATTTTAATACTCCTTTGGCAGTGTTGGATATATCCTCCAATAAGAAGCTTAGCAAAGAAATTTTAGATTTAAATTTAACTACTCAACTTTGGACCTAACAGATATCTACAGAACTAACAAAACTGAATACGCATTTTACTCATCAGTCCATGGAACATACTCCAAAATCGATCACATCTTAGGCCATATGACTAACCTAAGTAAATTTAAAAGAATAGAAATTATTTCATGCATCTTCTCAGACCATCATGGAATAAAAGTTGAACTCAGTAACAACAGGAATCTGGAGTCTCATACAAAAACACAGAAGCTAAATAACCTTGTGCTGAATGATAGACGGGTTAGAGATGAGATCAAGAAGGAAATTACAAAATTTTTAGAACAAAACGATAATGAAGATACAAGCTGTCAGAACCTCTGGGATACTGCAAAGGTAGTCCTAAGAGGGAAATTTATAGCATTGCAAGCCTTCCTCAAGAGAACGGAAAGAGAGGAAGTTAACAACTTAATGGGACA
>NW_003852745.1:154859-158032 GCF_000181295.1 Otolemur garnettii
CAAGACTTAGCTAGAATGAAGTGGAAGTGTTGAACAGGCCTATATCAAGTTCTGAAATAGCATCAACTATACAAAATCTCCCTAAAAAGAAAAGCCTGGGACCAGATGGCTTCACGTCAGAATTCTACCAAACCTTTAAAGAGAAACTAGTACCTATATTATTCAACCTTTTCCAAAATATTCAAAAAGACAGAATATTACCCAACACATTCTATGAAGCAAGCATCACCTTGATTCCCAAACCAGGAACAGACTAAACAAGAAAAGAAAATTATAGACCAATATCACTAATGAATATTGATGTGAAAATATTCAACAAGATCCTAACCAACAGAATCCAGCAATGCATCAAACAAATTATACACCACAATCAATTGGGTTTTATCCCAGGATCTCAAGGATGGTTCAACATACATAAATGTATAAATATAATTCATCACATAAACAAATTAAAAACAAAGATCATATGATTCTCTCAACTGATGCGGAAAAAACTTTTGATAATATCCAGCATCCCTTCATGATCAGAACACTTAAGAAAACTGGTATAGAAACAACATTTCTTAAGCTGATAGAGGCCATCTACAGTAAACCCACAGCCAATATTGTAATTAATGGAGTTAAACTGAAATCATTTCCACTCAGATCAGGAACCAGGCAAGGTTGCCCATTGTCTCCATTGCTCTTTAACATTGTACTGGAAGTTTTAGCCATCGCAATCAGGGAAGAAAAAGTGACCAAGGGTATCCATATAGGAGCAGAAGAGATTAAACTTTCACTCTTCGCAGATGATATGATTGTATATCTGGAAGATACCATTGATTCTACTTCTAAACTCTTAGAATTAATCAAGGAATACAGTAGTGTCCCAGGTTACAAAATCAGTACTCATAAATCTGTAGCCTTTGTATACACCAACAGCAGCCAAGCTGAAAAAACAGTGAAGGACTCTATTCCGTTCAAAGTAGTGCCAAAGAAGATGAAATATTTGGGAGTTTACCTAACAAAGGACGTGAAAGATCTCTATAAAGAGAACTATGAAACTCTAAGAAATGGAAAAATATACCATGCTCATGGCTGGGAAGAATCAACATTGTTAAAATGTCCATATTACCCAAAGCCATATGTAATTTTAATGCAATCCCCATTACAGCTCCACTGTCATACCTTAAAGATCTTGAGAAAATAATACTTCATTTTATATAGAATCAGAAAAAATCTTGAATAGCAAAGACATTACTCAGGAATAAAAACAAACCAGGAGGAATCACGCTACCAGAACTCACATTATACTATAAATCCACAGTGATCAAAACAGCATGGTACTGACACAAAAACAAATAGATAGATTTATGGAACAGAATAGAGAGGCAAAAGATGAATCCAGCTACCTACTGTTACCTGATCTTTGACAAGCCAATTAAAAACACTGATTGGAGAAAAGATCCCCTATTAAATAAATGGTGCTGGGAGAACTGAATGGCAACCTGTAGAAGATTGAAACTGGACCCACACCTTTCACCATTAACTAAGATAGATTCTACTGGATTAAAGATTTAACCTTAAAACATGAAACCATAAAAATACTAGAAGAAAGTGTAGGGAAAACACTTGAAGAAATCAGCCTGGGCGAAAATTTTATGAGGAGGACTCCCCAGGCAATTGAAGCAATGTCAAAAATACACTATTTGGACCTGATCAAACTAAAGAGCTTCTGCACAGCCAAAAACACAGTAAGTAAAGCATGCAGACAGCCCTCAGAATGAGAGAAGATATTTGCAGGTTATGTTTCCAACAAAGGTTTAATATCCAGAATCCACAGAGAACTCACACGTATTAGCAAGAAAAAAACAAGTGATCCCATCTCAGGGTGGGCAAAGGACTTGAAGAGGAATTTCACTAAAGAAGATAGGTGTACTGCCTATAGATATATGAAAAAATGCTCACCATCCTTAATCATTAGAAAAATGCAAATCAAAACTACTCTGAGACACCACCTAACTCCAGTAAGATTAGCCCATATCACAAAATCCCCAAACCAGAGATGCTGGTGTGGATGTGGAGAAAAGGGAACCCTTCTACACTGCTTGTGGGAGTGCAAACTAATACTTTGCTTTTGGAAAGACGTCTGGAGAACACTTAGAGAACTAAAAATTCACCTGCCATTTGATCCTGCAATTCCTTTATTTGGCATTTACCCAGATGACCAAAAATCACATTACAACAAAGATATTTGTATCAGAATGTTTACTGGAGCCCAATTCACTACTGCCAGATTATAGAGGAAGCCCAAGTGCTCATCGATTCACGAATGGATCAATAAAATGTGGTATATGTACACCATGGAATACTATCCAGCCATAAAGAAAGATGGAGACTTTACCTCCTTCATGTGTACATGGATGGAACTGGAAAATGTTCTTCTCAGCAAAGTATCACAAGAACGGAAACAAAAAATATCCAATGTACACAGCCCTACTATGAAACTAGTTTATGGCTGTCCTATGAAAGCTATAACTTAATTACAGCCTACGAGGAGGTGGAGGGATGGATGGGTGGAGGGAGGGTGATTGGAGGGATCACCTCTATGGTTTGTCTTACAAGGGTACAAGTGAATCTTTCTAAAAGTAGAGTATAAATGTCTTAACACAATAGCTAAAAAAACTGACATAAAGTCTATGTTAACCAGTCTGATGAAAATATTTCAAATTGTATATGAAAACACCACACTATACCCCATGATTGTATTAACATACACAGCTATCATTTAATTACAAAAAAAAGAAAGAAAGAAAAGTTCAGGCCAGAACTAAATTAAATGGAAAATAAAAAAATACTAGAAAGAATTAGTGAAACAAAAGTTGGTTCTTTGGAAAGATGAACTAAATCCTCTACTAGATTAAGCAGAAATAGAAGAGAAATAACCAAATAAGGTCAGTCAGAAATGAAAAAGGAGACACTACATCTGATAAGACAGAAATATAAAACATCTGTGAATACTACAAAGATTCTCTGTGTACATAAACTAGAAAACACAGAGAAAATGGATCAATTCCTGGAAGCAAACTCCCAAGCCTCAATCAGGAAGAAATGGAACTCCTGAACAGACCAATAATGAGCAATGAGATTGAAGCAGTAATAAAAAGCCTTCCAAGGCGGCACCTGTGGCTCAA
>NW_003852745.1:158114-204363 GCF_000181295.1 Otolemur garnettii
AAAGAAAAGAAAGAAAAAGAAAAAACGACTTTCAACAAAATAAAAGCCCTGAACTAGATGAAGTCACAGCAAAATTCTAACAGACCTGCAAAGAGGAGCTGGTACTCATATTACTGAAATTATTCCATAATATTAAGAAGGAAGGCATTTGCCCCAAATCATTCTGTGAAGCCAGCATCACCTTATACCAAAGCCAGGGAAAGGCACAGCAAAAATTGAAAACTACAGAACAATATCCATTATGAATATTGATGCAAAAATCCTCAATAAAATACTAGCAAGCAGAATTCAACAGCCAATCAAGACAATAATACACCATGACCAAGTGGGCTTCATCCCAGGGATGCAAAGATGACTCAACCTATGTAAATCACAGTGCCCATAGTACAGTGGTTATGGCACTGCCCACATACATGAAGTGGTGAGTTTGAATCCAGCCCAGACCAGCTAAACAACAATGACAACTGCAACAAAAAAATAGACAGGCATTGTAGCGGACGCCTATAGTCTCAGCTACTTGAGGGGCTGAGGCAAGAGAATCGCTTAAGGCTAAGAGTTGGAGGTTGCTGTGAGCTGTGACACCACAATACTCTACCAAGGGTGACATAATGGGACTCTGTCTCAATAAATAAATAAATATAAACATATGTGAATCAATGAATATGATTCACCACATAAATAGATGTTAAACAAAGACCATACGATCATCTCAAAAAGTGCAGAATAAGTATTTGACAAAATCCAACACCTTTCATGATAAAAATTCTCAACAAACTAGGCATAAAAGGAACATATGTCAAAATTAAAAAAGTCATGTATGACAAACTCACAGTCAATATCATACTGAATAGAAAAAAGTTGAAAACATTCCCCCTAAGAACTGGAATAAGACAAGGGTGTTCACAGTTGCTACTTATCTTCAAAAGAGTGCTGGAAGTCCTAGTCAAAAAAATCAGGCAAGAGAAAGAAATTAATGGTATCCAAATTGGAAAAAAAAAGAGGTCGAACTATTGCTTTTCACTTATGACATGATCTTGTATCTAGAAAACCCCAAAGACTATACCAAGAGACTCCTAGAATTGATAAATAAATCCAGCAAAGTCTCTGATTACAAAATCAATTGCCATAAATCAGTAGCATTCCTATACACCAGTAACAGTCACAACAAAGACTCAATACCATTCACAATAGCTAAAATAAAATAAAATACCAAGGAAAATGCTTAGACCAAGGATGTGAAAAATCTCTATAAAAAGAACTATGAAACACTACAGAAAGAAAATACAGACAACACCAACAAATGGAAAGCCATATCATGCTCATGGATCAGAATAATCAACATTGATAAAATGTCCATACGACCTGAAGTGACTTACAGATTCAATGCAATCTCCATAAAAATACCAACATCATATTTCACAGACCTAAAAAAAACCTAATAATTCTATGCTTCATTTGGAACTAGAAAAGAGTTTGCCTAACCAAAGAAATCTTAAGCAAAAAGAACAAGACTGGAGGCATCACATTACCAAACTTCAAACTATATTACAAGGCTACAGTAATCAAAACAGTATGATATTGGTACAAAAATAGACATAGACCAAGGGAACAGAACAGAAAACTGAAATATAAAACTACATCTACATACAGCCAACTGATCTCTGAAAAAGTAGAAAAAATGTATACTGTCGGAAATAATCCCCATTCAATAAATGGTGCTGGGACCACATGCAGAAGAATGAAAGAGGATCCATATCTCTCACAACTCACAAAAATTAATTCAAGATGTATAAAAAATGTAAGGCATTAAACCATAAGAACTCTAGAAGAAAATGTTGGAAAAATTATTCTAGATACTGACCTAGGCAAAGAATTTATGAAGAAGACCCAAAAGGCAATCACAGCAATGACAAAAATAAATAAATGGGAATTGACTAAATTACAAAGCTTCCATGCAGCTGAGGAAATAATCAATAGAGCAATATAAATTGCCTATAGAATTAGAGAAAACATTCCCAAGGTATACATCCAATGAAGGACTAAGAACCAGAATCTACAAAGAACTCAAGCAAATCAGCAAGAAGCAAACAAATAATGCCATTAAAAAGTGGCTAAAAGACAGAAAGGGAAGCTTTTTAAATGAGAAAAACAAATGGCCAATAAACATATGAAAAAATGCTCGACCTCTCTAATCATCAGGGAAATGCCAATTAAAATCACAATGAGATATCATCTTACCCCAGTTAGTATGACTTATTAAAAAGTCCAAAAACAATAGATACTGGTATGGATGCAGAAAGAAATGTTTATACACTATTGTTTGGACTGCAAATTAGTACAACCTCTATGTACTAATGTAAACAGTATAAATATTCCTCAAAGAAATAAAAGCAGACCTACCATTTAATTAGGCAATCCCACTAATGTGTATCTACCCAAAGGACAAGAAAACCTTTTATAAAAAGACACCTGCGGAGGGACAAGATGGCCTACTGGAGTCAGCCTCCAACAGACACTCCCGTCCAGAGGGAAGGATAATGTCCAGAAAGTACCCAATTAAGCTGAAGACTGGGAGCTGAGCCAAGAGAGAAGAGTGATATTTGCAGGTCACCTCTACTGAGGCTGCAACTCCAAGAAAGCAAACTTCAGGTACAAAATATATTCCAAAGGAAAAGTGTCTGTCCCCTCCCCCAAGAAAGTTGTGTTTTTCTTTTTTTCTTTCTCTTTGTCTGTTCCTGTAGGTTTTCTATAGGCGAGCAGTGAACTAAGGACCTCTTGTCTCATCCCACATGTGACAGCTATAGGAAGTGGGGTCTTCTTCCCTAGAGGGACCCTGCTGAGACTCTGAACATTCTCTAGCAGGCAGAAAAAATGAAGTAACAATTTCCCTGCCATTCTGAACTTCCAGTCCACCCTTTCCCCATTGCCTAACAAACCAGAAGCCTAACCCCCTTGCAGAGACTATGAAAGGAGGCTCAAGAGCAGCGTCCCCAACCCCTGACAGACCAATTGCCCCACCTCCAGCTCGGCCTGAGTCTTTTAGAGCCATGCTTCCAGCCCGGTCTGAGTCTTCTGGAGCCATGCTTTCCCTGCCCTGCACTCAGGCCGGCCTGAGACTGCTAGAGCCGCGCTTCCTGGGCTGTGATTCCTGTGCCCTCCCTGCCTCCATGCTGTGCCCCCGCCCAACCAGACTTGTGAGCTGAGTGCTCTCCTTGCTGAAGTCACTGGGATCCAGGGACTGCCACAACTGTGTACAGCATACCCAGCCCTGATTCTGGATCCGTGTGCCTGTGCTCCTGGAACTCAGAACATCCTGGCTGTGGAAGTCACCCTGGGAGCTTCACAGGGTCACTTCCCACAAAGATCCAGCAACAACAGAGAGATCTCACCAGAGTCTAATCTTGGAGAGACACCTCCCCAACTCTGAGGGCTCCCAGAGGAAACCAGAACTCACTTTATAGGGATACTGGTGCTGCACCGTGGCAGGGGCAAAGGTGCAGTGGCTAAGGGAGAAAAGCATTTGCTGACTTTTTACCCTCAGGATTAGACTGAGTCCAAGTGGAACACTCGTCAGTGCCTACTGAGTACCTGAGGCAGAAAGACCTCAGCTCCCCCAGCCAGCTGGTAGCAGAGGGTAGTGGCCGGGCTGCAGGGGCACTGACCTTCCGTTGACTCTGACAGGCACAAACTTCCAGTATATCTGCTTATTGGAGGGAGCAGGACCTCAGCCCTGTTGGGTCGCCAGTGACTGGGTGTGAAAAAGGAGCAAAGTGGAGACAGAGACTCAGACCCCTGGTCCAACTCTGCCACCAGGCAGGCATTTTTGACTCTACAGAGCATCAGAGTGAGCCAAATTTGAGCAGCTAGTAGACCACAGCCTTCTAGTTGCTGGAGACCATTCGAACTTTCCCACTTGAAAGTTCATACTGACTGGGCCAACTGGTTTGGAACTCCTAACCTGGGCCAATCTCCCAAGGCCCCTCTCAGAAGATATCATGGTTGTACAGTAATGGGAAGGGTTGATTTTCCTCTTCCAATAGATGTCCATGAGAAGTGGGCTGTCTTAATTGCTTGTATCTCTCCACAGCTAAGACTTCACCAGACTCACTGATCCACTAGGATCGGACAAGAACCAGCTGAATACAAGACAGAGCCACCTAACCCCACCACACCAAACAGGTTTCCTCAGCATCAGACTGTAATACTATATGGGTCCTTTGCAAAGCTATAGGGAAAAAGTTGCAGCCATCAGTCCCAGATCCTTGACAAAGGGCTGGTTAACAACAACCCTAGGAACTGAACAATCCAATTTCACCTTACCTGCCCATCTAGCCAACAGTGAAAAACAATCATGGGGTGGAATCAGTGGAAAAACACTGGCAACATGAATAATCAGAGTAGATCAACTCCCCCAAGGAACGATATGGTAGATACAGCACAAGATCCCATTCATAAACAAATGGCTGAGATGTTAGAGAGTTCAGAATCTGGATAGCAAATAGATCAACAGAATGGAGGAAAGGAAGGAATTAGAATTTCAAGGAATTATTCAAAAGCTTTCTCAAAAATTCAACGATTTCAAAGACAAAATCACCAAAGATTTTGACACATTGAGGCAATAACTTGCAGCCCTCAAAGATCTAAGAAATATAGTAGAATCCCTCAGTAAGAGAATGGAGCAGGCAGAAAAAGGATCTCTGACACTGAAGACAAAGGTTTTGAATGCTCCCAAATGCTCAATGAGGAAAAAAGGTGGAGAATAAAAACAGTAATTCTCTCAGAGAGTTCTGGGATAATTCGAAGAGATCTAATATTCACCTTATAGGAATACCTGAAGGTGATGAGGTTGCTGCAAAGGATACAGAAGCTTTACATCATGAAATAATCAAAGAGAATTTTCCAGACATGCCAAAAGATTCCAAAATCCAATAACAGACAGTTTGAGAACACCAGCCCAACTCAACCCAATAAAAATTCTCATAGACACATTATAATTAGCTTCGCCAAAGTTAATATGAAGGAGAAAATTCTGCAAGCTGCAAGACGTAAGAAAACCATAACCTACAAGGAGAACATTAGAATGACAGCAGATTTCTCTGCCAAAACCTTTAAGCTATAAGAGGGTGGTCATCGACCTTTAATCTCCAAAATATCTTTCAACCCAGGATCCTGTATCCAGCTAAACTGAGTTTCATCTATGATGGAGAAATTAAATACTTTAATGACATTCATATGTCGAAGAAATTTGCCATAACTAAACCATCTTTCCAGGATATCCTCAGACCTATCCTCCATAATGAACAGCACAATCCTCCGCCACCAAAGTAAACTCACTCAGAAACTTTTGATCAAATTCCAACTTTCACAGTGGAGATAGGATTAAAAACGTCAGCTGGACTTTCAAAAACCTCGATTCCCAAAATACTATCTGGCTTATCAATACTCTCAATTAATGTGAACGGCTTAAATTGTCCTGTAAAGAGGCACAGGTTGGCTGACTGGATACAAAAACTCAGGCCATACATCTGTTGCATTCAAGAATGGCACCTTATCTTAAAAGATAGACATTGACTCAGGGTGAAGGTATGGTCATCTATAATTCAGGTAAACAGAAATCAGAAAAAGGCAGGTGTTGAAATTTTATTCACAGATACAATAGGCTTTAAACCAACCAATGTAAGGAAGGATAAGGATGGCTATTTCATATTTGTTAATGGTAACACTCAACATGATGAGATGTCAATTGTCAACATTTATGCACGCAACCAAATTGCGCCTCAATTTATAAGACAGGCTCTAACATACATGAGTAACTTGATTTCCTCCAGCACCATAATTGTTGGAGATTTTAACATTCCTTTTATAGTGTTGGACAGATCCTCCAAAAAGAAGCTAAGCAAAAAATTTTTAAACTTAAACCTAACCATTAACATTCGCATCTAACAGACATCTGCAGAACATTTCATTCTACCAAAACTGAATAAGCATTCTTCTCGTCAGCCCATGGATCATCCTCCAAAATTGACCACATCTTAGGTCACAAGTCTAATCTCAGCAAATTTAAAAGAAATCATTCCTTGTATTTTCTTGGACCACCATGGAATAAAAGTTGAACTCAGTAACAACAGGAATCTGCATACACATACAAAAACATGGAAACTAAATAACATCATGCTGAATGATAGCTGGGTAATAGATGAGATTAAGAAGGAAATTATCAAATTTTTGGAACAGAACGATAATGAAGACACAAGCTATCAGAATCTCTGGGATACCACAAAGGCAGTCCTAAGAGGGAAATTTATATTCCTCAAGAGAATGGAAAGAGAGGAAGTCAATAACTTAACAGGACATCTCATGCAACTGGAAAAGGAAAAGCATTCCAACTTCAAAGCCAGCAGAAGCAAAGAAATAACTAAAATTAGAGGAGAACTAAATGAAATTGGAAACAAAAGAATCATACAACAGATCTACCAATCAAAGATTGGTGTTATGAAAAGGTCAATAAAATAGATAAAGCTTTGGCTGACCTAACCAAAAGTAGAACAGTAAAATCCCTAATTTCATCAATCAGAAATGGTAGTCCAAATAACAACAGACTTCTCAGAAATTCAACAAATCCTTAATGAATATTACATAAAACTCTATTCTCAGGAGTATGAAAATCTGAAGGAAATAGACCAATACTTGTAAACACGCCACCTTCCTAGACTTAGCCAGAAAGAAGTGGAAATGTTGAGCAAGCCTATAACAAGTTCTGAGATAGCATCAACTATAAAAAATCTCCCAAAAAAAGAAAAGCCCGGGACCAGATGCCTTCACATCAGAAATCTACCAAACCTTTAAAGAGGAACTAGTACCTATATTATTTAACCTTTTCCAAAACATAGAAAAAGAAGGCATACTTCCCAACACATTCTATGAAGCAAATATCCCCCCGATACCCAAACCATAAAAAGACCCAACAAGAAAAGAAAATTATAGACCAATATCTCTAATGAATATTAATGCAAAAATATTCAATAAGATCCTACCAAACAGAATCCAACAATACCTCAAACAAATTATACATCACGACCAGTTGGGTTTCATCCCAGTGTCCCAAGGATGGTTCAATATATGTAAATCCATAAATATAATACATCATATAAACAAATTAAAAAACAAAGACCATATGATTCTCTCAATTGATGCAGAAAAAGCTTTTAATAATATCCAGCATCCTTTCTTGATCAGTACACTTAAGAAAATAGGTATAGAAGGCACATTTCTTTTTTTTTTTTTTGAGACAGAGCCTTAAGCTGTCCCCCTGTAAAGTACCATAGCATCACAGCTCACAGCAACCTCCAATCCTGGGCTCAAGCGAGTCTCCTGCCTCAGCCTCCCAAGTAGCTGGGACCACAGGTGCCCGCCACAATGCCCGGCTATTTTTTTGGTTGCAGCCATCATTGTTGTTTGGCAGGCCTGGGCTGGATTCAAACCCACCACCTTAGGTGTATGTGACTGGTGCCTCAGCCACTTGAACCACAGGTGCTGAGCCAGAAGGCACATTTCGTAAACTGATAGAGGCCATCTACAACAAACTCACAGCCAATACCATATTGAATGGAGTAAAATTGAAATCATTTCCACTCAGATCAGGAACCGGACAAGGATGCCCACTGTCTCCACTGCTTTTAAACACTGTAATGGAAGTCTTAGCCACCGCAATCAGGCAAGAGAAGGCAATCAAGGGGATCCAAATAAGATGAGAGGAGATAAAACAGTCATTATTCTCAGACGATATGATTATATATCTGAAAAACCCTAGGGAATCAACTAAAAAACTCCAAGAAGTGATCAAGGAATACAACAATGTCTCAGGATACAAAATTAACACTCAGAAATCTGTAGCCTTTAGAGATACCAACAATAGTCTAGGGGAAAAAAATCAATCAAGGACTCTATTCCCTTTACAGTTGTGCCAAAGAAGATGAAATATCTGGGAGTGTATCTAACTAAGGATGTTAAAGATCTCTATAAAGAGAACTATGAAACCCTGAGAAAAGTAATAGCTGAAGAGGTTAACACGGAAAAATATACTATGCTCATGGCTGGGAAGAATCAACATTGTTAAAATGTCTGTACTACCTAAAGCAATCTACAGATTTAATGCAATCCCTATTAAAGCACCTCTGTCATACTTTAAAGACCTGGAAAAATTAGTACTTCATTTTATATGGAAACAGAAACAACTTTGAATAGCCAAGACATTACTCAGAAATAAAAACAAATCAGGAGGAATCACACTTTCAGACTTCAGACTATACTATAAATTACAGTGATCAAAACAGCATTGGTACTGGCACAAAAATGGAAAGGTAAATGTATGGAACAGAATTGAAGACCAATAGATGAGCCCAGACACTTATCATCATTTGATTTTTGATAAGCCTATTAAAAACATAAATTGGGCAAAAGATTCCCTATTCAAGACATGGTACTATGTGAATTGGCTGGATACCTGTAGATGCACACCTTTCTCCTCTAACAAAAATTGACTCTCACTGGTTAAAGGACTTAAACTTAAGACATGAAACAATAAAAATCCTTAGAGAGAGTGCAGGGGAAACGCTTGAAAAAAATTGGCCTGGGAGAATACTTTATGAGGAGGACACCCCGGGCAATTGAAGCAACATCAAAAATACATTACTGGGATTTGATCAAATTTAAAAGCTTCTGCACTGCCAAGAACACACTAAGTAAAGAAAATAGACAGCCCTCAGAATGGGAGAGGATTTTTGCAAGTTATGTTTCTGAGAAAGGTCTAATAACCAGAATCCACAGAAAACTCAAACTAATTACTAAAAAAAAAAACAAAAAAAAAACAGTGATCCCATTTCATTATGGGCAAGAGACATGAACAGAAGCTTCTCTGAAGAAGACAGGGGCATGGTCTACAGACACATGAAAAAATGCTCATCATCATTAATCATCTGAGAAATGCAAACCAAAACTACTCTGAGATACCATCTAGCCATAGTAAGAGTAACCCACATCACAAAATCCCAAAAGTACAGATTTTGGTGTGGATGTGGAGAAAAGGGAACACTTCTGCACTGCTGGTGGGAATACAAGCTAGTTCATTCTTTTTAGAAGGAAGTTTGTAGAACATTCAGGGATCTCAATATAGACCTGCCGTTTGATCTGGCAAGTCCTCTTCTAAGTGTATATCCAAAGGACAAAAAATCATTTGACAAGAAAGATATTTGCACCAGATTGTTTATTGCAGCTCAATTCATAATTGCCAAGTCATGGAAGAAGCCCCAGTTCCTATCGATCCATGAATGGATTAATAAATTGTGGTATATGTATACCATGGAATACTATGCAGCATTAAAAAAATTAAGACTTTACCTCTTTTATGTTTACATGGATGGAGCTGGAAAATATTCTTCTTAGTAAAATATCTCAGGAATGGAAAAAAAATACCCAATGTACTCAGTACTATTGTGAAATCAATTTACAATCACTCAAACATACATGTTAAAAATGAAACACTATAGCCCAGGATGAAGGAGGAAAGGGGAGGGAGAGGGGAAGGGAGGGATGTGGGTCGATAGAGGGAGGGTTGGTAGAGTGACCACACCTATGGAGCATATTGCAAGTACATGTTGGATCTATCAGGTGTAGAACACCAATGTCTTAATTCTGTAATTGGGCAAAAGTAGCGAAGGCTATATTGTTTAGTAGGATGTAAGCACTCCAACTTGTAGAAATAATCAACACATTGAATCCCATAATGGCATAAATGTATTTATGATCTATGTACAAATGACTGAATAAAAAATAATAAAAATAAATAAGCAAGTAAATAAAAAGACACCTGTACTTGAATGTCTATTGCAGCACAATTCACAAATGCAAAGATGTGTAATGAACCCAGGCACCCATCAATTCATGAGTGGATTAATACAAGGTGGCATATACACAGACACACACACACAATGGAGTACCACTCAACCAAAAAAAGAATGAATTAACGCATTTTCTAGCAATTTGTATGGAACTGGTGACCATTATCTTAAGTATGTAAAAAATAGAAAAATAAACAGTACATGTATTCACTATTAAATTGGAAATAACCAATGGAGCACACGTGTGCACAGAGGCAAGTAAAACTTAGCCTTTTGGATAAGCTCAAGTGTAACACTCAGTGGAAATCAAGGAGAAGTAAAAAAAAAAAAAACTTACCTAACAAGCATAATGAATACTATCTGAGTGATGGGCACACTTATAGCCATGATTCAAGCTTTACAAAAGTGATCCATGTATCTAAAAACATTAGTATTTTTAAATAAAAAAATAACAAAGAAATGTCCATGAATTATATTGACTAAAAATGTAGTTCACAAAGGCAGACTATTTAACATGGAAGTCCTTTCCTTAAAAACACTTTCAAATCATTGGTTCACATTGCAACCTTGTGACTTAGAACAGAATAATTCTATTGTAGTATTTCCACTGTGGATAAACAGAGACATGACTTCCATTAAGCTAGATACTCAATTAGAGATGGCTAGAGCAGGATGGAAAACCATAGTCCATAGGCCAAATCTAGCCCACTATAAAACTTTATAAGTAAAGTTTTATGAGGACACAAGAATGCTTGCTCACTTATGTATTATTTATAGCTGTTTATACGGCATAATGGCACAGCTTTGTAGTTGCAACAGAGACCATTGGCCCACAAAGCCTAAAATATTTACTATTTGATTCTCTCTAAGAAAAAGTTTTCTAAACATGGCTAGAGAATTAAAACCCAGTTGGCCAATTATTTATCACAAACACTACTTAACAAAATGTTTCCTGTCTCAGCAAATTTGATGAAAGAAACACCATATATTCAAGGAAATACAGTGTTAGAGAGAAAAACAAAACAAAACAAAACACTCATTATTTTTCTTGTACTATTTGTTGTGTGACCCTGGGAAAGTTACTTCACCTCTTGGAAATTCAGTTTCCACACCTCTAAAATAAGGGATTTGTGCTTTATGAATGTTAACCATCCTTCCAAGTAAACTGTTATAATCTATACAACTTATTTTACAGATTAGGAAGCAATAGTGAAGGCATAAAAATTATTTTATTTTATTTTCTATTTCTCCATGTAGACAAAAAAGGTATCTTAAATTTCCTCCTCATCAAAACCCCTTTAAAATTAAGTAGTATTAACCCAATTTTGTAGGTGAGAATATCAAGGCTCTAGAAAGAACAGTGATTTGCACAAAGTTATGTTCCATTGTCTTGTAGATTGCTGACAACATGGCATGTACAAAATCAGGAGCTGTGAATTATAATACCTTATATAGCAAGGCAGGTTCTATGGTGAATAAGAGACTATCTGTCCTATTTAAAAGGAGCAGCTACCATTCAGCAAGAGCCAATTGCTTACATATAAGCATCTGAGTCCAGGATTGCCAGATACTTAGATTTTATGAGATGCTAGATATCTCAAATCTTATTTTAAATATTCTCATTTTAAATGTTGGTAATTGACTGAAATATTTAACAACAGAGTAGGCTGCGTTTGGCTCATGGATGACAGTTTGCAAATCTATGTTAATTAAACTTATTTACATTGATAAATTAGTGAATTAAAATATATGGATATGGTGGGTGCAGTGGCTCAAGCCTACACCCAACACTCTGAGAGGCCTAGGTGGGAGGATCCCTTGAGGTCAGGAATTCAAGACCAGCCTGAGAAAGCATGACACCTCTTCTCTACTAAAAATAGAAAAAAATAGCTAGGTGTTGTGATGAATGCCTGTAGTCCCAGCTACTCCAGGAGGCTGAGGCAGGAGGATTGTTTGAACCCAGGAGTTTGAGGTTGCTTTGTCTTATGCTGACACCATGGCACTCTAGCCTGGGCAACAGATCGAGACTCTGTCTCAAAAAAAAAAAAATACATGGATACCTCAACTTCAGTATGAACTCTTGATTATCCAAAATAATAAAAAGTAGGGAGAGATTACAGCATCAGTATTATCTTATTTCTATTGAATATTCTAGTAGAAGCACTCATAGTAAAAGCAAATGATAGAAAAAAATTGGTTTTCCTACTTCAGGCCCTCTGGTGGAGGTATTAACAAAATAGGCAAAGCATAAATAGGTCATCAGAAAAACAGATAGATAATGGTTAACATTAACACCAAAAAATTCCGCTTTTTTTTTTCATTGATACAGTCTCACTTTGCTGCCCTTGGTAGAGTGTAGTGGCATCACAGCTCACAGCAACCTCTAACTCTTGGGCTCAAGCGATTCTCTTGCCTCCAGCCTCCCAAACAGCTCCAACTACAGGCACCTGCCACAATGCCAGCTGTTTTAAAAGACAAGGTCTCAGGCTGGTCTCAAACCTATGAGCTCAGACAGTCCACCAGCCTCAGCATCCCAGAGTGCTAGGATTACAGGCATGAGCCACCTTGCTCAGACAAAAAATCTATTATTAAATAACAAATTGGTTTTATTTACATGATGTGAAATTCACATAATAATTAATTTCCTTTGATGCTTTTAAAACACAATGGGGATAGGCAGGAGTTACTTATTATAACTTTTAAAAGATTTGACAGTTAAGAAATTTATGCTATCAGCTTTCTTTCTTTTTTACTTATAGAAAGCCATTCAAAAATATTGTACATGGGCTCGGCGCCTATAGCTCAACCGGCTAAGGCGCCAGCCACGTACACCTAAGGTGGCGGGTTCAAATCCCCAGCCCAGGCCCGCCAAACAACAATGACTGCTGCAACCAAAAAATAGCCGGGCGTTGTGGCGGGCGCCTGTGGTCCCAGCTACTTGGGAGGTGGAGGCAGGAGACTCGCTAGAGCCCAGGAGTTGGAGGTTGCTGTGAGCTGTAATGCCACGGCACTCTACCCGGGGGACAGCTTGAGGCTCTGTCTCAAAAAAAAAAAATATTGTACATGCTTGACTAAGCTGTATTTAAATTAAAGATTTGATCAATTCGTGGTTATCAAGGGAATCAATAAAATTCTTAACTTTTCTATTCAGAACGTCAGAGCCAGTATTTTATTATTTGTCTTTTTCAAGTAGACATTAAAAAACATAAGAAAAAGAGAGAAAAATAATAATTAGTATTTTGGGGGGATATTTTTGGTTTTAATGAAACTACTTTGTATCCAATTATTGCTCCTTAAGGTGCTATAATTTTGAATTTGATCTAGTGGGCTAATTTTAATTAAAAGTTTAAGTGAAATCCTTAATAAGGTACTATGAAAGAACTTTAGGTCAAATAAATTATTTTTTCTCACTGGCTTTAAGTAAAAATTTTTAAAAGATGTCTTCCCACTGGGGAAAAAATTTTAAAACCTAAAATGAAATTATAAAGAAGACAAGATTAAAACAGTTGTCTTAAATCCATGACATAACTAGTAACATTATAATAAAATGTTACTGTATCATGTTCAAAAGTAAGGACTTTGTATGTTATTCTTACTTCTGCATTTCTTCAGATGAGAAGAAGCTCTCCCATATATCTGTAACTTGGAAACAATTTATGGCTTCAAGTTTTATAAAAAGAACAAGCAGCCTACTTACATTTATAATTACTTAAGTACTTCACTTATATTGCATTTATTTAAAATGATAGGAACCCTCATTAAGTAAGTGATAAAGTATTGATAAAAGTTGGACAAATAACTTGATTTCTCTGTTATTATCTCTACAATAAAGATAACACTGCGATGAGAATTAAGTAAACCATGTTAAGTACTAGAAAGAATCCTTAGCACATACTAATGTTAGCTCTTCATTGCACAGGTATATGGTACACTTGCTGGGTGAAAGGCACAACTATAACTTGGACTTTAACATTACAAAAGCTAAACCACGTAATCTAATTGTATGTACTCTCATAATAATCTAAAATAAAAAAGTTAGCTCTTATTATTATTGTATAATAAAATAGTTACTCACTCTTTTGTTGAGACAAATAACAGGCCACAGGCTGCAACCCAGTGTGCAACAGCAGCAGAGACAACCACACAGCAGCCATTTCACATTGACTGGGAGAGACTTTCTCAAACATGCATTCACATGGCCAATGCTGGTCTTAAATTCTTCTGGGGCCACCTACAACAGGGCACAATCTTTAACAGTTTGTGGGCAGCTTTCCACTACTTATCCTTAAACCTAAGAAAAATGTTTGTTTTATTACAAATACTTTAAGACATTACAAATGTCTAAATACATATCCTTCCCATAAATATATATCACATGCTCTTGGATTACATTGCAAAGCAAAACAATATAATTAATTTCGTGTTCACAGAGCTTAGTCTGATGTTCAAATACTTCTGAAATGACCAACAATAAAATGGCAGTGATAAAATTGATGGTAAAGGATACCTGTCTAGCAGTTTTCTTACCAAATATTCTTTGTATCAAAGCAGTATTATTTACAGTCTCCAGTACTCCAAAATTGAGTGAGACAAGAAGCATAATAAAAGCATAATAAAAACCCAAATACTACTAGAGGAAATGGAATTAAA
Source organism: Otolemur garnettii (assembly GCF_000181295.1). NCBI lineage: Eukaryota > Metazoa > Chordata > Mammalia > Primates > Galagidae > Otolemur > Otolemur garnettii. The sequence continues at coordinate 172,661 of NW_003852745.1, forward strand.
ATTACACCTTGGCAATATTCCTAGACTTTTTAAAAGATAACTCTCAAACATTTTTTCCCTGGCAAATCTGCAATAGAACAATTTTAATACTTGCCATTGTTTGCATGGAAAGTTATGCTAAAAGACAATGCCTAGAGGTTATATTCAAAATGGCCTGTTAATATAACAGACTCATAATTGCTATAAACTTTGAAAGCTGAAAGGCTTTTAAATACACAAATTTTATTTTTCTAGTTACTACCTCCATTCCTGGTTCCTTGTGCCTCTCTGTAAACAAAGACAAAGTCAGTTCAAAGGCATGAGCATGACTGGCATAATCAGATTTATACCAACAATTCTGCTTGAAGGTTATACAATTTAATGGTCTATTAAAAACATAATGGTTTGCTATCAGTGAAATCACACTTCTAGATCACAAAAATGATTCTATTCAATGAATTCCCAACAATGAAAAAAAAAAAGATTCTCTTTAATCAAGAAAGCCATTAGAATATAAATTTTATGGGAAAAAATTCAGCATTTGGCTATAAAAGCAAAAATTATTAATTTGTTAGAAAAGCTGCTACAAAACAATTCTATTACAGAGCTTTACTAAAACTTACAAATAAAAACCATATTAGAGCAATCAATTTATTACATTATTATCTTTTTTTTTTTTTTTTGAGACAGAGCCTCAAGCTATTCCCCTGGGTAGAGTGCTATGGCATCACAGCTCACAGCAACCTCCAACTCCTGGGCTCAAGCGAGTCTCCTGCCTCAGCCTCCCAAGTAGCTGGAACCACAGGCGCCTGCCCCAACGCCTGGCTATTTTTTGGTTGTAGCTGTCATTGTTACTTGGTGGTCCTGGGCTGGATTCGCACCCGCCACCTTAGGTGTATGTGGCTGGCGCCTTAGCCACTTGAGCCACAGGCACCGAGCCATTACATTATTATCTTAATAGAGATGTTTCAGAATCAAAACTACAAAATGTATATCTATCAGGAGATGTTATAAAGATACATGACCACAAAATTTAGCCCAGTCATGACTACAACATTGAAGATACACATATAAGCTTTATTAGAATTGCTGATGTCCCCAGTAAGGTTAATTGTTTATTGTTTAGCCCACAAATTGGATTTTCCTCCTAATATGTTAACCAAAAAGAGTTGTGAAATTGTAATGTTCAAAAATTTGTTTACATGGGACAAGTAAACTAGTCTTATTCTCCATCTAGATCGTCAGTAACATGATGTAAAGACAATCACTGCATACAAAGAATCCTAATTAAATGACAAAATTTCTGAGTTAAGTATGAAATAAATTCAGAGAACCATGCCTTTATTAAAAACCGAAAACACTAACAAGCTAAGGACATTAGACAATAAATCAAGAGATGCAGATTATAGTTATTAGCTATGAAAAAATCTCAGGCAAAATCATTTAATTTTTCTAAGTATAAATTTCCCATCTATAAAATAACAATAATAATATTTGTTTCACATACTTCACAGGGAACGGAAAAATCAAACTTCATAAAGAACCTCCTGGCTGGGTGCAGTGGCTCACACCTGTAATCCTAGAACTCTGGGAGGCTGAGATGGGTGGATTGCTTGAGCTCACTGGTTCAAGACCATCCTGAGCAAGAGTGAGACCCTGCCTCTAAAAATACTCAGGCACTGTGGCGGTTGCCTGTGGTCCCCCTCTCAGCTACTCGAGAGGCTGAGGCAAGAGAATCACTTGAGCCTCAGAGTTTGAGGTTGCTGTGAGCTATGATGCCATAGCACTCTACCAAGAGTGACAAAGTGATACTCTGTCTCAAAACAAACCCAAAACCAAAAACCCCAGAACCTCCTGACTAGAATATTTTGGGAAAAAAAAGTCTATGAATCCTGTCTCTAAGAAGATTTGGAGAAAGGAAAGAAAAGGTCTTTTGCATGGAGTCTTAGCTGAAGGCAAGGGGTTTAATCAGGTAAGTCTTACTATTCCACAGTTTTGCTATACATTACATGATCAATAAAAACAATCTGCTACATTTTGAATGCATATTCAATGTTTAGTTCTTCAATTCTTCAGTGAAAAAAACAAAGTATTCTAAGAGCAAGGTACAAAGTTATTATCTTAAGGTTTACCACAATATTCCACTTCTTTTTTCTTAAGGAATCACTGAGGAACCAAACGGAAGTTAAAATAAGGAATTATATATGTATATAGCTATAATTGGTAATATTACATTGCTATCAACTCTCTTTAAATTGTGTAGCTAGTATCATGAACACATTTCTAAAATATGACAAATTGCTATATAAATTCATGCAAATAATAACATTGTTAAATCTGTCCATTTACAAATTTAGCTGCTTATAATTATAACTTAAATTTTTATTTAAAAGTAAGCACAAACACAGATGAAAAAATAAAAAAGGCTAAATGCAGAAATGAGTCAGTTCAAAAGAAAAAAAATGCTTATAAGGAGGCTTAGAAAAGAAAGCTCCATTTATACTAGGGATAAATAGTATTAGAAGTCTGAGGGAGATTAAATTTAAAGAATAAAATGAAAGAGGGAAAGGAAAACTGGCTTTTTATTAAAACACAATGAATAAAATAAATTGTATGCTATATAAAACTGATTATAACGTTTGTCTTTTATTATACACTTCTGGAAATAAAAACAAAAAACATTCCTAAAATGTGACAACTTTCCTTCTCTGCCAACACTTTCTTCTTTTAATACATAATAATCTCAGGTGTACTCTCTTACCATAGATAAATTAAAAATTAAAATATTCAAGTTACTAAAAATGAGAACTCAGATATTCAGATTTTTTAAGTTATAAAACAAAATACTAGAATTTCAAACTAAAATTCTGCATTTTGACTTTAAAAAGAGGTCAGATGGCTCTGAATGAAATCTGTATTTTAATTAACAATAAAAATCATAAAACAGAGATAAAGGCATAAGAAATGAGAACTGGGGGTGGCGCCTGTGGCTCAGTGGGGTAGGGCGCTGGCCCCATATACCAAGGGTGGTAGGTTTAAACCTGGCTCTGGCCTAAACTGCAACAAAAAAATAGATGGGCACTCCCAGCTACTTGGGAGGCTGAGGCAAGAGAATCCCATAAGCCTAAGAGCTGGAGGTTGCTGTGAGCTGTGACACCACAGCACTCTACCAAGGGCAATAAAGTGAGACTCTGTCTCTAAAAAAAAAAAAAAAAAAAAGAAAGAAATGAGACTGGTTAACTCCTAATTTTAAGTAAGATGAAGAAATGTTTAGTTAACTGTGCAGAATCAGAGTTAGTAACATTTTACTCATTTACTTTCATATAATTGAGTATCTCTAGGCATGAAAGTAAGATGGAAGCCCTTTACTTTCTAGCCGAACAGTAGGTTATAAAGAAATATTTCATTCCCTTTTACTCTCTTGGAAAGAAAAAAGAAAACCACATCATAAAGGTGGGGGAAAGAGTCATAATATTTTATAATGGGAGGCAGGAGATTCTGCAAACAGAAGAAAATCTAAGCAAACCCCAGCAGAACTTATTTCTCTCCTTCAATCCTGGGGAGAACACAACCCTATCAATCACTTGTCATACCAGACCACAATAGAAAAGATACCTTTTTATAGCTTAAATTCTCAACGCTGCACACTAATCTCCCCCTTTACACTATTTAATTGTTTCAAGCTGAGGGGTAGAAGCTTTAATTTCATTTATAAAGTTCTGTAGTTCTTTCATTTTCTGGTCACCAAAAAATGTGTGCCTACACCTGCTTGAATGTTCTATAATGACAGGAGAACTCGTCTTTAGTGAAAAGGTACAAAATCAATCTTTTCAGAACTTAAGAAGAAAAAATTAATATTGAGCCACAAAGAGCCTATCAGAATAACTTTTTAGATTTTCAGAATTTACTCTGCAATTTTGCTTAGCTCAGGTAGACATAAAAGCTATTTAGAATTTCATTCATACAGGAAGACTGGTTTTATACAAGCTGTATTTTTCTACATTTATCCATTTTTAAATATTTTAACATATGAGCTATTAAGTTAGAAGTTCAGACCCTTTTTTCCCTCTTTTAATTCTTTTTAAGATTCTGTAAATTCATTTTGCTTATTCTCCCAAGTTATCAGAGAAGTATTTTGATAATCTGAAGGAATCTACACAAATGAAAGCACCTACTGGAGAAAAATTATATCATTAAAGAGAAAATGAATAAAACCGAAGCTACTACCATGTGACTTTCCACAAAATCAGACCTTCAGAATTCCTTTTAGAGTTTTTCTCATCACCCAACACAAAGAAAATCGTCATGTTATCATTTATGCCTTACCTAATACATGAGAAATGTTTTAATGCACATTGAATAAATATCCACGTACCATTATAATATGTGCTACAAAAATAGTCACTTGGAAATAATGGGTATCTTCAAGAATAGCTCATATCTACATCATCTAGGTTGTATGAATGCACATCAAAAGCTGCTTACCATTCTTATTCCTCTAGTTTAAAAAGTATACTACATTTTGGGCCAGAGGTATTTTTAGCTTTAGATGGGTTGGAAAGAAATGAAGAGGTGTGAAAAGATTCTAAAGATTCCTCAAGCACATAAAATTGGCCAATTTCAAAAATAGATAATTCTTATGGCCTAGGAACTCCATTCACTAACATAAATTTTAGGATATGCGTTTTCCATAATTTCTAGGACCTGTAATTCAAACTTAAAAAAAACTAAGTCAATATTAAAGCTAGACATAACCGCCCAAACAACACATGCAGCAGCAGCAAGGGCAACATAAAGAATAAATTTACCATTGGAACACTAGTAATTTACATTCCCATTAGTTTTAATATTGATTCCCTCTTTCTACAAATATGTTATTACTCAAGAGAGATTTCCACAGCTATTTTATTCATTTGGAGAAAATGAATGTTTAATGTACATAAAACAAATCTAAATCTAGGCTGCTGCTTCAGTTGATGAATATCCTAAACAATTAGGATAGGAAAGTATAATATACTATAAAATGAGGCCAAAATCTCACGCCAAATGGTTCAAAAAAGTTGAAGGTCAGGAATTTTCCAGGGCTAACTTATTCAGAAACTATGCTCATCTGCTTATTATTCTATGGAAGGATTTGATATTATAACTCAGGAGAGATAAAAAAATATCATCAGTCAATAGGACAAATAAGTGGTGGGATGAAGAGAAAATGTTATTACTTAAATGATGAAAAAGTGAGTGCAATTAAAAATGAAATTACAGTAAGTAAATCGAAAAAACAATCAGGGTGAAACTGGGATACACTGATGAAGAATAGTCAATAGCAACTACAAACTACCATTGGGGAGCTAATAAGTACCTATGATATATTAGTAATTTTACATATACTATCTCATTTAAGGCTTAAAATAAGATGTGAGGTAACTATCAGCATTATCTCTATTTTTCAAAAAAGAATTGAGGCTCAGAAAAGTGGCTTGCCCAAGGTCATGTAGCCAATACGTAATACAACTTAGATTTCAACCCAGATATGACAGTAAACCTTTATTCTGTCTCAAGCTAGCTCCGATTTTTCAGGGGGGAAATCAGGAAAATAAAGTACAACATAACTTTCAAAGTTAAATTAAATAGAATTTCTTATGACTAACAGTTACTCCTTTGAAAAAAAATATGTCTGTTGTCTTTTCTACTCATCTACAAGGAGGCTGGGAAGAAGGCCAAAAGTGAGAGTAAAAAGCTGGAAAATGCGTCATGACAAAAAGAAGCCAGTATCAGTAGAAGTGTCTTATCCCATTCTCAAAGAGTTAGAACAAGAGAGAACAAATTAAAATTAAATTAAAGTTCAAAAATGAAAACAGTACTAAAAGATATTCAGCAAACTGCCTCATCCTCACTCCTTTTTTTTTTTTTTTGAGACAGAGCCTCAAGCTGTCCCCCTGGGTAGAGTGCCGTGGCATTACAGCTCACAGCAACCTCCAACTCCTGGGCTCAAGCGAGTCTCTTGCCTCCACCTCCCAAGTAGCTGGGACCACAGGCGCCCGCCACAACGCCCGGCTATTTTTTGGTTGCAGCCATCATTGTTGTTTGGCGGGTCCGGGCTGGGGATTCGAACCCGCCACCTTAGGTGTACATAGCTGGCGCCTTTGCCGGTTGAGATATAGGCGCCGAGCCCTCACTCTTATTTATAGTCATCTCATTCCCCTTCTCTCATGAAAAAAAAATCACTTTCATTAGTTTTGTGTATATCTTTCTAAAATTCTTTGTAAAAATATAATTAATATGTTCTTATTGCTCCCATTTCTTATATTATATATACTGCATATATATGTGTGTGTGTGTGTATATATATATATATATATACTTGCTTTTCTCGCTAACAATATGAGAAAAATTCACACTAAAACAATGTAACATTTTGCCTTAGGCACAGTCTCCTACTTTTGGGCCTAGAAAGTTAGCATTATGGTTATAAGCGGATTTTCCAAATACAGTTTCTTTTTAAAAAGTGTATGTATTTAAAGTATACAACATGATGTTTTTATTTACACCCAGTGAAATTACTATAGTCAAGCAAATTAACATACTCATCTTTTCATATACTTATCTTTTTTGTGTATGTAGAAAGAGCACCTGAAATCTACTTTCTTAGTTATTTCCAGTATACAATATGATATTATTAACTATATTCATCATGCTGTACATAAGGTCTCTAGACTTACTGTTTCAAATTCTAGGAAGTCTTTGAATTTTATAGAAAATAACTATTGATGATAGAGGAACCAGGAAACAGAAAGGTGAGTCCAATTTTAGAAACTCAGAACTACCTAAAAGTAATAGTGATACATTTAAAAAATTACTTTAACTCTAAAAACATTGGAAATTACTGACCTGAATGAAAACAATTAAAGCTACCTGTGCTGAGAAGAAATGAAAAACTGGGAAAGCTGAGAAGATAAATAAATAATAGATGGCTTTAATGAACAATGGACAGAATAACTGGTCAGAGGCCGGTAGTTATAGAGACAGCTATCAGTCACTACCAACACAACTTCCAAGCACAGAAGCCTCCTGTTATTTAACTTTATTACTAATGATTCAAAACATTTGTCCTAACACTGACTAAGCCATCAAACAGTGCTTTAGAATTGAAAATTCAAAGCAGACTCTCACTTACCTTCCCTGTTAGAACTGAGGGAAATTCAGTATCAAACTTGTTGCTCAAGCCAAACCTTAAAAACAAAGAACAAAATATATTCTACCCAGCACATTTAACTCTTTCCCTTTTTATAAACGAAGTTACAAACTCATGCATTTTTCTTTTGATTTAAAAAAATGTGTCCTGAAAAATTTTAAATGATTGTTTATAGAAAATAAATCTTTGATTATTAATCCAAATTAATAGTAAATGAAACTTTAACAAGGAGCAAATGTTAAAGTGGATTCTAACTAGACCCATAATATGGGATTAAAAAGTAATAAATTTGAGAAACACTTATATAGAGGTGGAAATGTCAATTTTTGATTTAAGTGTTTCTATTAAAACCCTCTTTAGTTGATAATTGCTGGAACTGGATGATGGGTAATATATGAGAGTGTATTATACTACTCATTCCACTTTCAGGAATGTGTATGCAAAAGTTCCTAATACAAGTACCTCTTCTTCTACTAAGATAGCCTTTGAAACTATAGAGTTTTACAACATGGAACCAGTTATTATTCAGACACTCAAAAGTTGATCCTTACAAATGGCTTTCATGTGTGAACTCAACCTATTTTAAGAAAAGACTCCACCCTCAAAAGATCTCTCTTTTAGTACACTCACTGAAATCTGTACTAAGAAGTAAAAATGAATTTTACAAGCCTTTGCTCACCTGCTTGTTGATTTCAGAAGGAATAACACAGGTCACTTCCTGAATGTTAGATGGTATCATATCATATTGACTATAATTTTATGCTAGTGGAGGATAGGTTGTCAGTAAAAAGGAAAAGACATTATCATTTATTGGGAACTCCACATGAGGCACACAGTAACAATAATAGTTATCAATACCTATGTACTTACCATAGGATTGACATTGTGCTAAATAAATATAGTCATGCACTGCATAACGACGGATGTATTGGTCAATGACAGAATGCATGCATAAACAATAAGAGTCCCACAAGATTATAATAGTGCTCACAAGTTTCTATCACCTAGTGACATTGTATTGCTTGCAATATCATAGCATAAGGCACTACTCACATGTTCATGGTGATGCTGGCATAAACAAACCTACTTCACTGCCAGTCAAATAAAAGTATGTATATATGTTTAAAACAGTACATAATACTTGATATTGATAATGAACAACTATGTTACTGGCTTGTGTATTTTCTATACTATACTTTTTAATCTTTATTTTAGAGTGTATTCTTTCTGCCTATATATAAAAAGTTAACTATAAAATAACTTCAGGCAGGTCCCTCAGGAACTATTCCAGAAGAAGGCGTTGTTATCATAGGAGATGACAGCTCCATGTGTACTATTGTCCCTGAAGACCTGCCAGTGTGAAAAAATGTGGATGTGGAAGACAGTGATATCAATGATTCAGACCCTGTGTAGGCCTAGGCTAATGTGTGGAGTTGTGTCTTAGTTTTTAAAAAAAAAAGTTAAAAAAATTTAAAAATAAAGAAAAGTTTATAGCATAAGGATAGGAAGAAGCATTTTTGTATAGCTATACATTATATTTTTGTTTTACAAAAATCAAAACATGTTTAAAAAGCTTATAAAGCAATAAAGTTACAGTAAGCTAAGGTTAAATTGTTATTGAGAAAAAAAATTTTAATAAATTTAGTATAGGCTAAGTGTACAGTGTTTATAAAGTCTACAGCAAGATACAGTAATAACTTAGCCCTTCACATTCACTCATAACTTACTGACTCACCCAGAGAAAATTCCAGTACTTGCAAGTTTCATTCATGTTAAGTGCCCTATATAGGTGTACCATTTATCTTTTATACCATATGTTTATCATACTTTTCTATGTTTGGATAGAAAAATTATGTATTTTAAAATATAGTAGAACCGTCATAGTTCACCACCTCCCTACATTGACCACCTCCTTAAGTTGAGCTAATTTTCATAGACCAGACATGACATGCACCGCATGTATGTATCAGTACAGTAGGCCTAGTTCCTTATGTTGACCACCTCTGTATGTTGACCAGTTTGTTACAGTCCTTTGGATGGTCAACTTATAGAAGTTCTACTGTAGTTCAGAAAATTAATTAGCAATTACTTTAAGAAAATCATTCATTAGTACTTTTCAGGTCCGTACAACATGTCATAAGAATATAAATACGCAAACACACTTTCCCTTTAAATCTATACACTTAAAGTATAGCCTAATTTAAAACACGATGGGACACTCCTGTGCAGGAATATTTATGAAAACTTTCACATGATACTTGAAAAATTGACAGTGTAATATTAAATATATATTTGCAATTATGTGCTAACTCAGTAATAAATGACATGACACATATTTAATAGTGCACGAAATATATTTCATTTAAATCATCATTTAGCTAGTTAAATGGCAGCAATCACTAATCAAAAGATATATTTAATTAATTATTACACAAAGAGTAAATTCTTATTATGCAACAAAGAAATAGATGCAGTTTTCATTTGAAGATATGACATATTTTAAAGTAGAGATCTATTTCCATTTCTTGTCTAAATGCCTTTTATTTTTTTGAGAGAGAGTCTCAGGATATTGCCCTGGGTAGAATGCCATGGCATCATTATAGCTCACAGCAACCTCAAACTCTTGGGCTCAAGTGACCCTCTTGCCTCAGCCTCCCAAGGAGCTAGGACTACAGGAGCCCACCATGACATCCAGCTAGTTTTTCCTGTTTTTAGTAGAGATGGGGTCTTGCTCAGGCTGGTCTTGAACTCTTGAGCTCAAGCAGTCCACCCACCTCAGCCTCCCAGAGTGACAGGATTATAAAAAGCATGAGCCACCATGTCCAGCCTTCTAAATAATGCCTTTTAGATGAAATGTCAAGAATATGTTCCTACCTCAATTAGAGACTGCTACCATTTTAGTTTTTACCACCTGCTATTCCTCTACTAGATCAAATATGTAGCGGATACAGACAGGTATCCCTTAACATGTATAGAATGTTTTTATTGTTTTAAAAATTCTTAGCTTTGCTATTTTCTTTTCACTTATCATCAGAAAATGAACTTTCCAATGTTTTCATTTCTCTAATATAACTTCCATTCTTAAGAAATTTTGAAACCTGATTTTTGAGGTTATTTTGCTGAAAATAATTTCTTATTCAGTAAATTTATGCAGAAAGACAAATTCACGTTCCTTATTGCCAAATTCAATGTCCTCTTGTCAGAAATTTTTCTCTCGACTTTGCAGCTGTGACACTGTTGATCACTCCCTTCCTAACCACTCCCATTCTTTCATTTTTTTCCCTAACGCGCTTGTCTTTTTTCCAAAATTTAGTTTTTAGTCTGTTTTTCTTTCTAAAGGAACTATAACAGTTCAACTGTATTTGACAGTTTTGACAATCACGTCTATGCTAATGATCACCAATTTCTCTAGTAATATATTTTCAAATATGCTCTAGTCTTTCATTTCAAATTGTATAATGAAAATTTCCATATGGATATCTTGCCAGAAAACAATAATATCTTATGTGAAACATGTCTAAAAGTAAATGCTACCTTTTCTTGAAAATAGGTTCCCCTTTGCAAATTCTTCATTCCCATCAATGGCACATTACTCTCTTCCTTTAACCTAGACCTTGGTATCATATTCACACCTTCTTTTTTTTTTTTTTTGCATGTTGCTTATAATCAAGTGGTCCCTAAGTACTACTATTTGCTTCTTTAAAATCATTCTCATCATGATTCCTTCCTTTCCATTACCACTGTTGCACAGGCTCTTTTGTTCATGTGGTTCCATTTGTTTCTTCTCTCTAGTTTAAGTCCTAAGCAGGCTTCAAGGCTTAAGTTCCAACTCCTGCTATAACACCTTGAATGTGCAAGCCTTCACGGACTTCCCTTGTCTGAACACTCACTACCATTTATAATCTGCCCTGTACAATTAAACAGTTAATAAAATGTTATTTTTTACTGTTTGCTCTTCTATGTCAGTATCTTAAAAGCAACTTTCCTGTTAGCTCTGTAAATCAAGGCCTGTACTTTGTTTTCTCTGTATTCTTCACACAGCTTAGCAAAGTGCTCACGTTCTAAAGAAATGCTGGTTATATTCATATTTCTTTTCTTTTCTGACATAAAAGGGATACCTTCTCTAAAATATAAAAAATATATTAGAAATGGTATAAAAAAGCATAATTTTACTTCTTAAAATACTCCCCTATGACCTACATATTTCCACACCAAGAAGAATGAACTAAGGCCAACTAGGTCCCGTACTCTCTCATAATTTTGACTGATAGGCAGTAGTAATCCTATTCTTGCCTATCAGGGATTTCTTTCCTCAACTTTCCCCTTTGGAGATCTAGCACATGAAAAAAACTTTTAAAGGCTTAGGCCCAATGTTTCACTCAGTAGCTACTAGGAAAATGTTGAAATGGTTGCTGCTGAGTAAACACCTCAGCTCTGTTTCATAAACAACCATTAAGTAGAGAACTACGAGTCCACAGAGGATAGACAAACTTATCTACTGATTACTGATCAGTGATAGACATAAGCCAGGATGTGGACTCTTTAGCATTATACAAACAGGCACTTACTTGGGAACTGTTCACACTGTTGTTTTATCATTTTATTGATTTCATTAAAAATAGAATCTATTGTGCGTTTGAAGCTGACCCAGCTTATTTTAATCAAGTGGCTTCAACGCTCACATTTTGAATTTCTTGTAACAATTCTGTGAAGTAAACTAAGGCAAAGGATGGGTCCTCTAGTTGTTCTTCTCTCTTCTCTCCCTCCTTACATCTCTCACAATTTTCATGTTTTTGAAAGTGGCTATAAATCAACCTTTTAAAGTCTTACAAAAATTAAAGTTGACTTGCTCAATTTGTTTAAGAAAACAGTATAGTAAAATTCTGTCAACAAGAAACACTATTTCACTAGAAAACTAGACACTTGTAGTAATACTGATTCTGAAGTTTGTGGACTGAACTCTAAAATTTCTGTACTGGGCAGGGCCTGTGGCTCAAACGAGTAGGGCGCCAGCCCTATATACTGGAGGTGATGGGTTCAAACCTAGCCCCGTCCAAAAATTGCAATAAATAAATAAATAAATAATTAAAAAATAAAGTTTCTATACCAAGGAAAAGAGAAGGCTATGCCATAATGTCATAAATATAATACAAAGATTTTTTTTAAAGATTCTAGTTAAATCTCTTTAATCTTTCATATAGAATTATGTCTTACCACACTATACAATGACAAATTACCATATCTTCAGTAGTCTCAAGGCCTAAAACTATATAAAATATTCACTGTACATAAACACAAATTAATAACGTATCACTGTAATTCCTCAAAGACATGTTTATAAAAAAGGCCTTCCGTTTCCTAATTTCAGAAATATCAACATTTGTGGTGCTAAGCTTTTGCAGAAATGCATTGTTTAGTAAATTTAGCCATCTTTTTCAATTCTATAATCTGCTAACTTCAGCTTTTTAATGAGAGAATTTTATATGAGTCTCTGAGAATTGACAATCTGTCATCTCTGCTAACTTCTAGGCAGGTATAATATTACAGGCAGATATCTATTTTAAGTAATATAAAGAATGTGGTAATGTCTAATAAATAAGGAAAAAATCTCATGGGATGTAATTTTTTTCTATATTTCAATACATTGGATCCAAATACGTAACCCCCCAAATTAACAAAATAATGATAACTATTATGTCACGCAGAGGTATAGTATTTCTGAAATACTTAATACTTTTAAGACATGTTTCATTATGAGTATTTCTATAATCTCAAATCTATGGGAGTTAATTTAGCCACATTTTTTTTAATTGGAAAAAGATCTCCAAATATCCATTTATGGCCATCGTCTCAGAATTGGAATTACAATTTATATGGTTAGGTCATTCTACTTAAGAATTTATATAATAGTTTATCGCATGTTAGAAGATTCCTAGTTGTTAAAACAACTAGGAAACCCAAAATATTAATATAATACAAAGAAACAAGGGTACTCTAACACATAGGGGCTAGCTTATCAAAGCTTTCAAAGGTAAGCCCATGCCAGAAACCCTAACACGGGAACTAGCAATACTGTTGTATCCATATGCTCAGAAATAAGTACTCTCCATGGTGAGAGTCACCTAATTAGTATTTATTGAGTGGGCATATGAAATGTTATTAAAGTAAACCGAAAGTCATTCAACTCACTTCATGTCAGGCATTGTGCTAGGCACTGAGGAGTCAGAGAGAATTAGAAATTGTTTTTACATTGCAGCTTCTATTGGGGGCAGAGAAGACTTCCAGGAGGTGGTGATATATGGAGAGTCTGGGTAAGGGAAGGTGGAATCCCATTCTAGATGGAGGCCCCAGTTGAGGAGAGGCAATGAGATAACAAACAGCTGAACAGGAACATATAAGCAATAAGGGAAATGGCAGGAGATTAAGCTGATAGCAGGGTCCATTCCCATATGCCATGTTACGGAGCTCAGATCCTGTCCTGAATAAAGGGAAAATCGTAGAAATAACTTCAAGCAGGAAAAGTGGTTTGGTTAAATATGCAATTTTGGTGTCTTAATCTAGCACCAGGCTAGAGGATGGATGTGGGGGTAACAAGGATGAAGGCAAGACAATTAGTTAGGGTAGTGAAAGGAACCTGAATCGGGTAGGGAAGAAAAGAAGAAATATTTAGGTTATATATTGTTAATACTGTATTTCCTGATTGCTTAGCTGTTGAAAGAGTAGGAAGGAGAACCAAGGATGACTAATGGGAGGTGTGAGAGAGAGTGGGTGGATGAGTTCTGTTTGAATATGTTAAATTTAAGATGACAGTGGATCACTGAACGAAGCCTAGATAAGGGCCCCAGCAGAGTCTGGTACAGAAATCCATATTTGGGAGATATCATATTGAAATTGAAACTATGAGTTGTAAAATGAAGCCACCTAGGGACAGTAGGGAATAAGAAGATTATCAGAACAAAATTCTGAAGATCACTGATATTTAAGGGGCAAAAGAGGAAGAGACGCCTATGAAGGAGACAGTTAAGGAACATCCAGGAAAGTATAAAGAGATCCAGAAGAGCGAAGTTGCCAAGGAGTTCTGAGGTTTGTTTGACTAGCAAAATGTACTTTCTAAAACCAGAATTTGAACACTTTTAGAAAAGATATATGCCTTCCATTTCAACAAAGTCCCCATGTTCTACTCATGCTGTACTATTATCTGTGACTTGCCTTGCTTCTACATGCCTGTGTGTTTGTGACCCCAGAGTAGAAGCTTCTATAAAAGGAGTCATCATAAGTGTCAAATGCAGCAGAGAGGACCAGAGGATAAAGAAAGAAAGATGTCCACTGATTTATCAACAAGAGGGTCATGGTTATTATAACTGGGGACAGCTCAGTGGTTGTGGTAGCAGAATGTAGACCACAGAGATATAAAGAGAAAATAGATAAGGTGAAAGTAGCTACTCTTTAAAAATTTAGAGACGGGAGATTAAATAGTAACTAAAAAGAACATGGGTATAGGAAAGCTTTTGTCTTTGTTTTTTTTCTTTTCTTTTTTTTTGTTAGATCATAACTGTGTACATTATATGTTTACAGGCAAAGCTAGACAGAGGCAGAAAGAGGTAATATTGGAGAGACAGAGGCTTCCTGATGGAGAAAATCTGGGAGGCAGCTGAAGAGAAGGGTATGGAAGGTACAGTGGAGGGCTGAGCACTGGAGGATTAATTGGAGGGACTCCTTAAACTCTGAGGTAGGAGGAAAAAGGGACAGAAACTCAGACCTAACTAAGATCCACTGCAGGTTTGCATCAGGAAAGTGATATGATTAAACTGTGTTTTAAGAAAACTAGTTTGGCACAAGTATGTAGAATGGATTGGAGTAGGGGGAGGCAGCAGACTGTGGCAATATTTCAAGCAGGAGATGAAAGCAACCCAAACTAGAGTGGTGCCTAATAGGAATGGAGAAAATAAAAAAATCTAAGAGACATTTCAAAAGGTATGACATAATTCCAAAGATAGACTAGAATAGGGCAATTCAAGGAGAAGGAAGAGTCAAAATGTCTCAAATATTTCAATTCTAGGAGATTAAAATGATGGCATCATGGTCAGAAATAGGGCAAATGGAAAGCATAGACAATGTAAGAAGGGAAAAGTGCTGGGCTTAATATACACTGTGTTTGAGGTGATAACTTTTGAATTTTAAACTTTGAAAGGAAACAAAGTCTTCTACACAATAGAAGACTGCACAAAGAATGGAAAAAATTCAGGTTGAGAGGGAATTAAGAAATACTTCATTCAGAGAGGGCATATAGTTTAAGGCAACTCTAATATTACTATGCCAGAAAAAAAATTAAACAGAAGTTTCTATTTCAGAGGTCTCAGAATAAAATTAACTATAAGTTATTTTGCTTTACTTGATATAAGGAAAGTTTTACAACCATAGAAAGACCTATTTCTCAAATCCAGTAAAATTTCCTCCTGAACACTGAATTTTTTTTCAAAATTCTAGTCATTTAACATCAAATGTGCTTTCTAGATAAGAAAATGAATACAATAAAACAGAGAATGAATACAATAAAACTAAGTAAGTTTCCAAACTAAATACACTGGTTAGCGAGCTGGTGTGTTGCTTTTCAGGTTTTGGCTCCAGTCAATTAATATCAATGGTTACAATCAACATTACTACTTCACACTCCTAATTCCGGAGTGTGAATTAGGGAGAGATTTGCACCAATAAGGGCCTGGACATGGCAAGTGTCAGTGCTCTGCTTTTCATGAAGAACTTGTTCTTAAGTACTTAATCATGGTGTGTGATTGTGTGGAGGGCAGAAGAGAACTACAAATAAATTTCAGAGAACTTAAATTCTGTTTCCTTGCCCCTTTTCCACTGTCAGAATTTTAGAAAATAATGTGGGGGTACAGTGTTGGAATAGAGTCATGTGAAATAATCCACATGAAAGTAAGCTTTGGTGCCTGAAAAATAACTAGAATAATAAATTGTCTCTCTAGTGATGAAAGAAATGGAAGTAAAACAGCACAGTAAGCTGGCATCTGAATATTGTCAGCTATCTGCAAAATTATTGGACCAGGAAAAATTATCTTAAAATTGTCTAATCAAAAAGCAGGCTTAAACCCCTCCCCAATCCCTTCCACAATTTCAAAATCTCTGCTAATAGATTTCATGAAAAGATTGCCAAAGTATATTACAATCAAAATACTCAGCATGTTAAAAATTAAAGCCAACTTGATGGGGGATATAGTATATATTATATGATTTCATACAATATGAACTCAATTGAAAGTCAAAGGGGCTTGATGAATCATAATCAAAATCAGAGTCAGTATGATATGACAGTAAAAAACAGGCCAATTTTTAAAATGCAGTAAATTAACAGTTAAGAAGAGTGAACATAACACAATGCTCAAACTTACAAATATTTATGGTCAAAGCAAATAAAAACGAGGAAGCAGTCTTTAAAGCCTAGAGAAGCATCATGTATTCTTTTGCATTAAAACTACTATGTTTTGAAATCCCTCTCAATTTTATTTTCTCAAATATGACCCAAATTTCAATTTTTCAAAGGCCACTCTGGATAAATTTTCAAGAAATCATCCTCAGGTCCTGGAGGATGTTTAATGTTTGCATATTTAATATGTATTTGGGCATACAAAATTCCCTGGAAGTATCTTAAATTATCTCATAGCCAAGAAACTTTAGAAACCAAATTCTCTATGTTTATTATAAAGATGAAGAAATCATGGCCTAGAAATGGGAAGCAACTTAACCAAGGTCACAGGGCCAATAAGAAACAAAATGGACTAGCATCTAAGCACCTTGACTCCCAATCCTTTGCTTTCTACTTTCTGTAGATGCCTCTCAACATGAACCTCTAATGGTGTGATATTTACGGAAAGATTAGATAGGGAGAATGGATAGGTGAATGTGTGGGTGAACGGACATTCCATAATATTATTCATAAAATATACTATGTTTCTGTTTTGAAGAAGCCAAGCCTAGTTCTTGTCACATGTCACAGCACTCGCTGTTTTCCACTAGATACCAATCTTGGGCGCGAAGAACCCTATGGTACATAATGCAGTTTAGAGACAATTCACTTGCCTGCATACATACAAGAAAGTAAGTGCGCCCCTACTGCAATCCCTCTGGCTACCAAAGCCCTGAATGCCCTGTACTCATTCTCCTCACTTCCTTTACATTGATATACCCTCGGTTTCTCCATTTAGACCAAGTATCCTTTCCTGACTGTATGCCTCAGTTAGCCCTCCCCCACTCCACAGGCCCCTGGACCACCTTCTCACACCACTATTGCCAAATCTCAGCCTTTTCAAATCCCATGGCCCCTTCTCGCTTACACAGTGATGTGGCCAGCGCCCCGCACCAACACAGGGTCGGGGGCATATTTCCGCATATGTTCCTCGCTCACTACCCGCGGCGGAGGCGGCGCCTCCTCCTCTTCCTCCTCTTCATCCTCCTCCTCATCGTCGTCATCGTCGGGCCCAGATACAGACGACGACGAGGACGACGACGGCGGCGGCGACGACGACGTTGCCACTTCTTCTTCCTCTTCCTCCTCCAGTTCCGAGATGGTGTCGAACTCCGCCATGTTGGGCAGCAGGATGCTCATCACGTGACCTCACGGTCGCAGCCACTCTCCTGGAGAAGAGTTTGAACCAGCTGAGGTGCTGGAAGCGGAGGGGGAACAAAATGAAGAGAAAGAGAAGAGGAGGGGTGTAGGGATGGGATGTGAGGAGACGCGCCTGCGTGTTAGGCAGACCAGGGTGGACGGGCGGGGGGAGTAGTTGGAGAGACAGAGAGAGAGAGAAGGTGGGTGGGATAGAGAGAGGAGAGGAAGAAGGGAGGGAGGGAGGGAGGGAGAGAGAGAGAGAGAGAGAGAGAAGAGAGAAGAAAGCAAGCACATTCCGTGTACGCTTGCGCGGCTCCAAGGGGAGGGGGCTGTTAGAGGTGAACTCCGAGAATTACCAAGGTCTGGTCTGGGTGCTGATTTTCATATTGAACCCATCAGCTGCTTTATCCTGGGGACATAGCTTGTGATTTAATTTTCTTTTAATTAATGCTGGGTGTTAGTACCGCCAGTGAAGGTGGGTGAGAGAAAGCATATTCTATAAAAGTCAAGTTAGAACTTTACCAAAATAGAGATGGGGTACACCAATCTCTTATATTTATTAAGTATTACAGTTTAAAAGATTTTGGCGTCAGAGCTTTGCCACAACATTAAAAGGCAGGGTAAGCATTTCTTTTTCTTTTATTAAGTCATATACACATAGATCATGAATACGTTTATGCATTTGTGGGGTACCATGTGTTGATTTTTTATACAATTTGGAGTGCTTACATCAAACTAATCAGCATAGCTTTCACCTCATTTACTTCTATGTAATACTTATGTAGGACTTTGTAAGTCAGGGACTCTGCTAATTTTGGAGGGTTGTTTTTTTTGAGGAGAAGCATGCCAACCTAATGAAACATTGATTAACATCATCCATTTTCCAGACGCTGGGCTAGGCTTTTCCACATACAATATTTCAGTTAACCTTTAAACAATCCTATGAAGTAGGCATCATTATTGTAGATGACAAAACTGAATCTCAAGAAATTTAAGTAATTTATTGAGGTCTATGGTGATGTTTGTCCAAAATTTTCCATTTAAAATATTCTGTCTCCTCCACATCCACTAAGATATTGTAGAGGTCACATATTTTGAGTTTGCAAATAATGTACAAAACTAGTTCATATTTACCAACAGCACAAAAATCCCTATCATTAAGAAAATGAAGTCACACAGCTAAGTAACACAGCAAATGTTATAGTCCAGGTATTCTAATAATGGCTCCATGGCTCTTTCTGCTACAGTGCAGCTGTATGCCAATCAGATAGTGAGACTGGGGAAACAGACAGCCACAATTAAATTTAGGATGAGCAGTACAGTAACAGTATAGGAATATAAACCAAGTATTTAGGATATATGAAGGAGGAGGAAATTCTGTAAGAGTAACAAATCAAATTACCATTATTACCAAGGTGTTTGTGTTATTAAAGTGAAATTTTTTTCATTTTATTCAAAAGTTTGATTCTTTCAGAACTTTAGAAATAACTTGTAGCAATGACAATAAGCAACAAAATATAGCTTTTTATGGTATGGTGACCTTCATCCAATTAGCCAGAAATTATAAGAGATGGAACCTTAAATATTTCAAAGTATTCTTCTGGCAACAAATACATATCTTTGCTATTATTCTATGTTAAAAAAATGTGTCATATATCAACTATGGGAGTGAAATACCTTAGATTTAAGATCAAATTCCATGTTCTTCAGCAGTTACTCACTTTCAAGGAGTGAAAAAAAATCACAGATAAGAGTAAACTTTTTCCAAATATATTATCTGTAAAGGTCTACTAAGTCAATATGTAGTGGGAAAATTATTTTACTGATTACTGATTAAATGATGGTTTCTCCTTTTCACCACCCAAAATTAAGCCAGTGAGGGATATTTGAAGGAATGAAAGGGAAGGGAATAGGAGTGGACTTTATGATGAGTGCAAATAAGGTATTAGAACTATGGTAAAAGTGAAGAAATGATGGCTATGGGGAATGAGCGGGAAGGAAAGGGAGGGGGAAATTCTGCCAAAATGGAAAGAAGCCCCTGCCATTTAGTCACATGTCAAAGGGACAAAGCAAAAGCAATCAATGTAACCTGCTTCTGTGTACCCTCAATGAATCCCCAACAGTAATAATAATAAAAGGACAAAGCAATTCAGAGAAGTACCATTCTTGGTGTGGCTAAGTGCACAAGTGTAGTTAAATCTGCTTATCTGTTTCTCTTATATACATTGTACTTAAAAAGTATGTGTGATTCCAAAGGTAATTTATTTTTACTGAACTATAGGAGAATTTGGAGTTGAGCAAGCCAAGCAAAACACATTTTGTTTATACATTATCAGTAAACATGAGAAAAACCATGGTTTCTAAATGATAATTTAGCATTGAGAATAGTTAAGTCCAGGAGTGGATGGAAAAGAAAGCAGGGCACATGACATTCTGCCTGATGTCCTAAGTAGGGCATAGGATTACTTCTTCCATATAATGGATGGGAAACTGAGGCGTGAAGTAAAAGGTTTTATGCTCTGAGTGGGATTCAACCTAAAACAGTTGAAAAGGATTGTAACTCTTAAAAGATAGCTTTATTTTATTTGTTTGGTAAAGCACAGAATTCATTGATTTTAGTAAACATGCAGAGTTGTGTGATTATCACTACTAACTAAATTTAGAACATCGCCATTATCCCCCCAAAGAAATCTCTTTCCCATTTTCAGTCACTCCCTATTCTAACCTCCAACATTCAATAGCTACTTTTTATCTCTATATATTTCTTTAGATTTCTTTAATGAACATTTCAAATAATTCCAATCATATAATATGGAGCTTTCTGTGTCTAGCTTCTTTGATTTAGTATAATGTTTATGAGGTTCATCCATATTGTATTATATGTCAGTTCTTTATTCCTTTTAATGGCTGAAAAGTATTCCATGTTGGTGGTATATCACATTTTGTTTATCCATTCACTAGTTGATAACATTTCAGTTACTCCCACTTCAGGGATATTATGAAAACACTCCTATGAACATTTACATACATGCCTCTCTGTGAACATATGTTTTAGTTTCCCTTGGATAGATACCTGTGAGTGGAACTGCTATGAACTGCTATGTTATACTTGTTGTATGACAAGACTATGTTGAACTTAAAACTGCCAAACTGTTTTTCCAAGTGGGTTCATAAGTTTATATTCCCAAGGACAATGTAGGAGGGGTCTACTTTGTCTGTCTCCTCTCCAATACGTGTTATTGTCTTTTGACTATAGCTGTTCTTGTGCGAGTGCCTGTACATTTACTTTGCATTTCTCTAATGACTAGTGATGTTGAACATATTTTCAATGTATCTGTTGTTGATTTGTATAGCTTCTTTGATGAGATGACTACTCAAATATTTACCCCATTTTAAAATTCAGTTTTTTGAGATAATTATAGATTAATGTGTAATTATAAAAAATAATACAGAGAGATCCCACTTACCCGTTGTTTAGTGTCCCCCAATGGAAAATCATACAGAACTATAGTACACCATCATAGCTACAAAACTGACATTGATACAATCCACCTGTCTTATTCACATTTCCCATCATACATGAAATATTTGTCTGTGTACATTTAGTTCTGTGCAATTTTATCACAGATACATGTTCTTGTAACCAGCACAAGAAGATACAGAACAATTACATAACCGTGTACTCCTCCCATTCCACTTTTATAACCATTCTCACCTTCCTGCCTATCCTCTGGCAACCATTAAGCTGTTTACCCTCCGTGATTGTTGTCATTTCAAGAATGTTATGTATTATAAATTGTATCATACTATATGTAACTTTTGGAGATTGGCTTTTTTTAATTCAGCATACTTATCCTGAGAATCATCTAAGTCAGTGGTTCTCAACCTTCCTAATGCCGCGAACCTTTAATACAGTCCAAAGGGGTCGTGACCCACAGATTGAGAACCTCTGATCTTAGTTATTGTGTATATAAAAGTCTTTCATTCCTTTTTATTGCTATGTAGTATCTCACATTGCAGAGGTACCATAGTTCATTTGACTATTCACCCACCAAAAGACATCTGGGTTGTTTCCAGGTTTGGGGTGTTATGAAGAAAACTGTCATGAAATTTTGTGTATACCCTTTCTGCCCTTTAAAAAATTTGGTTGTCAGCTGGGTGCATTGGCTCACACCTATAATCCTAGCACTCTGGGAGGCCAATGTGTGTAGATTACTTGAGCTCAGGAGTTTGAGAGCAGCTTGAGCAAGAGTGAGACCCCATCTCTACCAAAAATAGAAAAATTGGCTGGGGTTGTGGTGAGCACCTGTAGTGCCAGCTCCTTGGGAGGCTGAGGCAAGAGGATCCCTTGAGCCCAGGAGTTTGAGGTTGCTGTGAGCTATGACACCATGGCTCTCTAGCCTGGGGGAACAGAGTGAGACTCTGTCTCAAAAATAATAAATAAATAAACAAAGAATATGTATCCTGGATAGAAGTCCTTTATCAGATATAGGATATATTAATATTTTGTCCAGTCATTGTGTTTACGCTCTCATACTGCTAATGATATCTTTTGAACTGAAAAAAATTAAGTTTTGGTGAAACCCTATTTGTCAATTTTTCTTTTATGGTTTAAGTCTTTGATGACATATCTCAGAAATTTGTGCCTAACCCAGTATAACCAGAATTTGATCTTATGTGTTTTTCTAGGCATTTTATAGTTTTAACCAGGTGTCCTCAAACTACAGCCTGCAGGCCACAGCAGGGTGTTTTATCCGGCGCACAGGGTGTTTTTGCCACAGTTGCCTGTCCTGCTTAGTAGCCTACTCGTCCCGTCCTGGGGCCTACAGTCCGGTCCTCCAATGGTCTGAGGGGCAGTGAACTGACCTCCTGTTTAAAAAGTTTGAGGAGCCCTGGTTTTAACTCTTACATTTAGGTATCTTTTGAGTTGATCTTTGGGTATAGTATTAAGTAAAGGTCTAAATTTGTATTTTTGCACTGTGGCTTTCAAATTATTCTAGCACTGTTTGTTAAAGACTGCTCCTTGTCCATTGAATTATCTTTGTTGAAAATTAATTGAGCTTGAATATATAGGTTAATTTTGGGACTCTTAATTTATCCAATTTTTCTGTATGTCTGTTTTCGTGCCAGTACCACATTATCTTGAATATTGGTAGTAAGTTTTTAGGTTGGAATATATAAATCTACCAGATTTGTTTTTTTCAATACTACTTTGACTATCCTGAGTCTTTTACATTTCCATATGAATTGTAGGATCATCTCATTCTTTCTTTTTAAAAAAAGTCTGGAATTTTAGTAGGAATCATATTGAACCTGTAAATTAACTTGGGAATGTTGCCAACTTAATAATGTTAAGTATTCTTGTTAACAGACGAAGAAGGTCCAGCTGCCTCTCACTGTCAGCCAATATGCAGAGAAGGGGATAGGTCCACCAAACTTTATTTGTCAGAAGGCCAGCATTTCTGAAGAATATGCCCAAAAAAGGTGTGATTAGAGATTTGTCTCTGAATCTAACACTGATAGGAAAGAAATTGCAAAAGTCTTAAGGCTCAACAAAGATTGCCTGTTGGCAACACTGGAAAAAAAAATCTGTGCAGTATTAAACACTATATGCTGTGTCTTTATGGATACCTCAGGAGAAATTGGAACCTGAATAAAAATTTCCCAGTAAGTGGTGTGGCTGCAACAGGGTCCCACAAGTGCCCCATACCCAGCTGATTTTCACGAATATTCACTTCAATTACCTAGAACTTCGGATCAGTTCTATATAGACTCTTAAAACTAAGTATTATCTTAAGAACTATGCGAAGGCTGTGACTAAGAATATTAATATTCTCATCATGCAAAACTTAGCCTCAAAACTCAAAACTTATGGATTTTTGTAGGTGATTGCTAAATATTTTCATTCTCTGCCCTGAATATAACCCCGAGTTCATCCCTCTCAGTGTAAAGAAGCCAGAGTGAGCCTCTATTTACTTCTTTACCCTGAAGTAGGTTTTGAGATATATAACTTCCAGATTCTACATTCCAGTAATGAACCCACAGAGACTAAGGAACTTACTCAACTGGCCTTGAACCCTCTACTCAAGACGTTTTTTTCAAGCCGGGAGTGGTGGCTCACACCTGTAATCCTAGGACTCTGGGAGGCCAAGACCAACCTAAGCCTGAGCAAGACCCCGTGTCTAAAAGTAGCTGCATGTTGTGGCAGGCTCCTGTAGTCTCAGCTGCTTGGGACACTGAGGCAAGAGAATTGCTTGAGCTCATAAGTTAGGGGTTACTATGAGCTGTGATGCCATGGCACTCTATCAAGTGTGACAAAGTGAAACTCTGTCTCAGAAAAAAAAAGACCTTTTTAAGCATTCCAGCAGATGACCTTTTGATCTCTGTCGTGGCATGCCAGGCTACCTCCTAAACTACACTATGCCACACTTTGAATTACTTAAGAAGTAGCCCCTTGCCCTGCTTCCTAAAACCTACATACATTCCAGTCTGTAAGTAGGTTATCCTCAGGACTTGCAGGGAAAGACCTGGCAATCTCAAGGGAAAGTGGACTGGCCTGTCAGACATTCTACTTGTGAGCCCCACAGTGGTCAGGTTGTCTGGGTTACATCATTCCCATATCTAGCTTTATACCCCAGAGGAAACCC
Source organism: Otolemur garnettii (assembly GCF_000181295.1). Classification (NCBI taxonomy): domain Eukaryota; kingdom Metazoa; phylum Chordata; class Mammalia; order Primates; family Galagidae; genus Otolemur; species Otolemur garnettii. The sequence goes on from NW_003852745.1 coordinate 197,103, forward strand.
AGCAAACTCAAGCTGGAACACTGAACTACAGAACTGTGAGAAGATGAGGGTTAAAAGCATCAGTTGTCAGGATGGCAAGTATGTTATTCTTAGACATCCTTGTTTGTTGCTGTATTTAGTGTGGCCCCTTGTTGTTTTGGTAACTGTGCTGCTTGCTGTTCCCAGTGTAAATTTAAACCTATTCCTTGCCTGAATAAGTTCAAACCCAGGGCAAATGCAGTAAATCATAGTAATTATTTTCATTTAAAATCTGTTCCATAGATATAAAATGTAGTAATAGGAGTGGAGAATGAAAGCACTTTCAGTGAGAATAAGATGGAGTCTGTCAGGCTAGGGTAGACACGATGCAGCTGGTCTGGTCAGTTTAGGTCCTGCCTGACCTTTACTCCCTATCTCCCATTCTTACTATTTTGTAAATTTACCTCCACTATTGAGATGCCTATTTTGAGTAGTTTAAGTGGATTGATTTAGGAGATTAACTTTTGAATTGGAATGTTATTTTGGATCATGATTTAGACTGATTATTATTTACTATGCATAATAGGTTTGGAGGATTATTGTTTAAGATAAGGGTTAACATGGTCTTCACTTTGAACTCAAATGTATAAAACTGTAATGTTGGAAATGGAAGAACAGAACAGTCTTGGAAAGGCTACTCTCACTGTTTTCCAGAATTCTGTAATAGCTCACAGCAACCTCAAATTCTTGGGCTCAAGCGATTCTCTTGCCTCAGCTGCCCAAGTAGCTGGGACTACAGGCACCTGCTACAACACCCGGCTATTTTTTAGAGATATAGTCTTGCTCTTTCTCAGGCTAGTCTCGAACCCTTAAGCTTGGGCAATCCACCCACCTTGGCGTCCCAGAGTGCTAGTATTACAGGTGTGAGCCACCGTACCCAGCCAGAATCCCAGTCTTCTGAAAAATGAAGATTGGTGAATCTATCCCTGTCTCTGCATATTGTCTGGCAGTTACAGGTGGCTCGACCATCCGACTCCCATAACAGAAGTAAGTCCCTGGACTAGCAAGTTGAGCAACTTTGTTGTGCCTTAAGGCTTTCACAATTTCTTTCTCATCAGTCCTAGAGTCTAAGACAAGTCAAATCTCCGATCACACTTCTTTTGGCATACAGTCTATAGCAGGCGTCCTCAAACTACAGTCCGCTGGCCACATGCAGCCTGCCTAGGACATTTATCCAGCCCAACAGGTGTTTTTGCCGCCACTGCCTGTCCTGCTTAGCAGTCGACTCATCCTGGGGCCCACAGTCAGGCCCTCCAAAGGTCTGAGGGACAGTGAACTGGCCCCTTGTTTAAAAAGCTTGAGGACCCCTGCTCTATAGATTAGGATAAGCACTTTAGCATGCTTTTGCAATGTTACTTGTGGGGTAGCCATCTCAAAATATGTCAGAGATGTGTGATTTGGGGTAAATATTTTTAATTTTTTTGGTGCCCACTTTGAAATTAAAAGAGTTTTCATATTAAAACTCAATATGTTATCTCAGGACTAAGAAGCAGAAAGAAAAAAAAATTGGAGCAAATCTGAACACGATATATAATTCCATACCCTTTGGCCAATTTCTTAGTCCTATGAACAGATCAGTTTGTTCAAATAGCTATGTGTCATCTTATGAGGTGGCATTGAAGATAAGGCTGGCATCTAGTACAGGTGGGTCATACTTTCTTATTTTTGAACATATTTTTCTGTCTCTAATTTCCCATTTTACTAAAGACAAATTATAGCAGAATCAATTTACTTGCCAAAATAAACTGTACTCTCAGTATACTGGGTCTGATTATTTTCATAAAGTGCAGTAAGAGTACTTATTAGCCATCTAGGCTTTTCTTTTCCTTTTAAAATTGCCTTTCCTGGAATCTTTTATAAAGAATCTCAGATTAGATTTGAAAGCCTCCTCAAGCCAAGGCGTTGTCTGTGCCATTAGATACTTGTATGCACTGGGTAAATTCCTTTTTTTTACAAGTCCCAAAGCAACTTGGAGTTCCTGGATCTGTCAGAAAATGACATTTTTTTTTTATACAGAGTCTTTCTTTGTCACCCCCTGTTGAGTGCTGTGACTTTATAGCTCACAGCAACCTCTAACTCTTGGGCTTAGGCAATTCTTTTGCCTCAGCCTCCCAAGTAGCTGGGATTACAGGCCCCTGCCACAATACCCAACTAGTTTTTTTATTAAATGATAGCTGTATACATTAATGCAAACATGGGGTACAGTGTAATGTTTTCACATACAATTTGAAATACCTTCATCAAACTGGTTAACATAGACTTTGTGTCATTTACTTAGTTATTGTGTTAAAATATTCATACTCTAGTTCTAGAAAAGTTCACTTGTACCCTTGTGAGACAGACCATATAGGTGATCTTTCCAGCCACCTTCCCACCACCCATCTGCCCTTCTCCCCTCTCCTCCCCCACCCCCTCTCCATATTCTTGGGCTAGAATTAGGTTGTAGTTTTCATTTGAGAGCTATAAATTAGTTTCATAATAGGGCTGTGTACGTTGGATACTTTTTCTTCCATTCTTTTGACACTTTGCTAAGAAGAACGTTTTCCAGTTCCATCTATGTAAACATGAAGGAGGTAAAGTCTCCATCTTTCTTTAGGGCTGCATAGTATTCCATGGTGTCCATATACCACAGTTTATTGATCCATTCGTGGAGGATCGATGGGCACTTGGGCTTCTTCCATGACCTGGCAATTATGCATTGGGCTGCAATAAACATTCTGATACAAATATCTTTATTGTAATGTGATTTTTGATCTTTTGGGTATATATCTAATAAAGGAATTGTAGGATCAAATGACAGGTCAATTTTTAGTTCTCTAAGTGTTCTCCAGACGTCTTTCCAAAAGGAACATATAAGTTTTTATTCCCACCAGCAGTGTAGAAGTGTTCCCTTTTCTCCACATCCACACCAGCAACTCTGGTTTTGGGATTTTGTGATATGGGCTAATCTTACTGGAGTTAGGTGATATCTCAAAGTAGTTTTGATTTGTATTTCTCTAATGATTAAGGATGGTGAGCATTTTTTCATATATCTATAGAGTCTTAGTAAACTTATGCAAATATCTATATTGTCAGAAATTAAGAATATTTACAAATGGTTTTCAAATTCTAGAGAATTCAAAGAGAGAGAAAAATAAATATTTCAATTTTTAAAATTTTAATTGTTTTTTTTTTTTTTTTTGCAGTTTTGGCTGGGGCTGGGCTTGAACCTGCTACCCCCAGTATATGGTGCCAGCACCCTACTCCTTGAGCCACAGGTTCCACCCTTTAATTTTTATTTTATTATCATTATTATTATTATTTGAGACAGAGTCTCATTTTGTCACCCTTGGTAGAGTGCTGTGACATCATAGCTCATAGCAATCTCAAACTCTTGGGCTCAAGTGATTCTCTTGTCTCAGTGTCCTGAGTAGCTGGGACTACAGGCACCCACCACAATGTTCAGCTAATTTTAGAGATGAGATCTCAATCTTGGTCAGACTGATCTCCAACCTGTAAACTCAGGCAATCCACCTGCCTTGGCTTCCTAGAATGCTAGGATTACAGGCATGAACCACCACACCTGGCCCTACAAATATTTTTTAAAGTAAATTTATTTCAGGTTAATGTGAGGGTACAAACAACCAGGTCAAAATATTTGATTTTGTTAGGTAGAGTCCCTCTTGTGGTTATGTCCCCCACACAAAAGGTGTGCCAAACATCCCCACCCTGTGCCCATTCAGCAAGAGCATCCCAACCCCCTTCCCCTCCCACTCTCTCTTACTCCTCCTCCCAACTTGAATTGAAATGAGTTTTTCTCTTATGTGGACATGCATCAAATTGTCTACTGTCTTCATATTAGTATTGAGTACATTGAATAATTGCTTTTCCATTCTTGTGATACTTTACTGAGAAGAATGTGTTTCAGCTTCATCCAAGATACTATAAAAGATGTGAAGTCACCATCTCTTATATGACTGAATATTATTCCTTGCTGCGCATGTACCACAATTTGTTAATCTATTCCTGAGTTGAAGAGCATTTAGGTTGTTTCCACATCTTGGTGATTGTAAATTGAGCTGCGATAAACAAGGTAGTACAAATGTCCTTATGATAAAATGATTTCTTTTCTTCTGGTTAAATGCCTAGTAATGGAATTACAGGGTCAAATGGGAGATCTAATTTGACATGTTTGAAGATTCTCCATACTTCTTTCCAAAGAATCTGTATCAGTTTGCAGTCCCACCAATAGTGTAAGAGTGTTTCCCTCTCTCCACATCTGTGCCAGCATCTGTAGCTTTGGGACTTTGTGACATGCGCTAATCTTACTAGGGTTAGGTGATATCTCAGGGTGGTTTTGATTTGCATTTCTCTGATGATAAAAATGCATACATAGCTGCAGGCTATAAATATATCAAGAGATGGAGAAAGGATTTTCTTGACTTCTGAAAAACTGAACACAGACAGAATCAGCAATGTTTCAAAGAAAATGTTACAAAACTCTGCTCAGTCCCACGAAATTAATTTCTGTTCTGTTTCAGGTTAAGTGAGCAATACTCACGGACATGTTAACTTTTTTTTATTGAGACAGAGTCTCACTTTTTCACCCTCAGTAGAGTGCTATGGGGTCACAGCTCACAGAAACCTCAAATTCTTGGGCTTAAGCTATTTATTCTCTTGCCTCAGTCTCCCAAGTAGCTCAGACTACAGCTGCCTGCCACAATGCCCAGCTATCTTTAGGGATGGGTCTTATTCTGGCTCAGGCTGGTCTTAAACTCATGAGCTCATGCAATCCACCCACCTTGGCCTCCGAGAGTACTAGTACTACAGGCATGAGCTACTGTGCCTGGCCTACAAGTTAGCTTTCTAATTAAAGTTATGGAAGTTTGCTTTTAGCCTGATGTTATATAATCTCCAAAGCTATCACAAATTTGTGTTCAGGAGAATGAGTCAGCCTTTCCATTTCTTTCCTTGAAGGACAAACTTTGGACTTAGCCATTTAAAAAAACACTTTCTGAAATGAATCAAAAATTATTACTGGTAACATATGCTAAGATATATCAGTATTTTCTAATATTAGAACATATGTTTACATGCAAATATAATCCACAGAAAATTAACCACCATTTTGTATTTCACACTATTTTCTATACAAGTTTAACACACTGAATAAGGCTAATATCTTTCTGAGACTTTTAGTGATCTTAATAATTCAAAAAGACTGAATTTAGAGTTTTGATTTTGAAAGTTTGTCAAATATCAAAGACTTAATAGGATCACAAGTCAAAAGATTCTAAAGACAATACAGGAGGTTCTATGGGTGTAAACCTTAACCCTTTTGAAGTTCAGTCTTCTCTAGTTAGCCAAAATCCAGATACAGACAACACAGGCACTGTTTCTTTCAGGCTGGTTACTATAAAGGTAAAAAAACCCAACCAAACAAAAAAAACTTCCTATATTGTGATTTTTAAATTAAAAAATAACAGGTAACCAAATGTTATAAATCATAAGCAAGTGGATTATGTGCAAATTCCTTCTTAAATTCCCTTTTATGAGTTCCATTTAACCTGCACAATCTGCAAACATGGTAAACTTTCTGTTTTGACCCTCCTTTCACTTTTTCTATATAACCAGTTATTCTATTTCTGGACAAAATTAATGACATAGGCTCCTTTCTTACATGGGGATATTTCTTATCCCCCTCTCCCCCCAAACCACTTTGCACAAAAGAGGATCACAGTTTACTATAAAGTTAATTATTTACTCAGACAAATTGATAATTAGAAGATTTAAAAGGCAAAAATATTATGGCTGGGTGCAGTTGATCACGCCTGTAATCCCAGCACTTGGGAGGCAGAGGTGAGTGGACTGCCTAAGCCCACAGGTTCGAGACCATCCTGAGCCAGAGCAGGACCCTATCTCTAAATGTCTGGCTATTTTATTGTTGTTGTTGTTTTTGTTGTAGTTGTCATTATTGTTCAGCAGGCTTTGGCCAGATTCAAAGCAACCAGCTCTGGTGTTTGTGGACAGCACCATAACCACTGAGCTGGCTTGGTTTTTATTACTAGGAATTGCCTTAGCTATACAGGTTTTTTTCTGTTTCCATACAAAATGAAGAATTTTTTTCCCCAAATCTTCAAAGTATGATGGGATTTTAATGGAGATTGCATTGAATCTTCAGATTGCTTTGGGAAGTATAGACATTTTTAACAATGTTGATTCTTATCAGCCATGAACATGGTATGTTCTTCCATTTGTTAATACCTTCAGGTATTTCTTTTCTTAGGGTTTCATAATTTTCTTTATAAAGGTCCTTCACCTCTTTTGTCAGTTATATTCCTAGGTATTTCATTTTCTTTGAAGCTACTGTGAAGGGAATTGTGTCCTTTATTAGCTTCTTATCTTGACTGTTATTGGCATATAGAAAAGCTACTGATTTGGGGACATTGATTTTATATCCTGAGACCTTACTATGTTTTTTTTTTTTTATTACTTCCTGGAGTCATGTTGTTGAGACTTTGGGGTTCTCTAAGTATAAGATCATATCATTATCAAACAAGGAGAGGTTGATCTCTTCTGCCCCTATTTGGATGTCCTTTATTTCCTTCTTTTGCCTGATTGTATAGGCTAGAATTTCCAGCACTATGTTGATAGTAGTGGTGATAGATGACATACCTTGTCTAGTTCTACTTTGAATAGAAAAGCTTTCAGTTTTATTCCATTCATTATAATATTAGCTGTAGATTTTTTTAGTCATAGATAGTTGTGATAAGTTTAAGAAATGTGCCACCTATGTGTATCTTCCTCAGTGTTCTAATTAGAAAAGGATGCTGAATTTTATCAAATGCTTTTTCTGCATCTATTGAGAGGATCATATGGTCTTTGTTTTTCCTTTTGTTGATATGGTGAATTACATTTATGGACTTGTGTATGTGACACCAGCCTTGCATCCTTTGGATGGAACCTACTTCATTGTGATGTATGACTTTTTAAATGAGAAACTGTAATCTATTGGCTAGGATTTTGTTGGGAATTTTTCCATTTATATTCATTAGTGAAATTGTTCTGAAGTTTTCCTTTTTAGTTGAATCTTTTCCTGGTTTTGGTATCAGGGTTATATGTGCTTCCTAGAACATGTTGGGGGAAGATTCCTTCCTTCTCAATTTTTTTGGAATAGTTTCTGCAGTATAGGTATAGTCTTCCTTGAAGGTTTGATAGAATTCTGGTGTGAAGCCATCCAGACCAGGGCTTTTTTTTTTTTTTT
>NW_003852745.1:210811-219794 GCF_000181295.1 Otolemur garnettii
TAAATGATCTTCCTTGGATTTATAGCTTGCCGAACTTCTTTCTGGGCTCAGCTCCCCGTCTTTGACTTCATAGATTCTGATTCCAACCAGTTTTTCTTCCTTTGTTCAGGAGCCTCTGACCAGGGTTGCTACCAGTCGGCCATCTTCCCAGAATCCCCGATTTTACTTTCTTGTTTGTAGTTAGTCTGGCCAAAGGTTTAGCTATTTTATTTATTTTTCCACAGAACCAACTTTTTGTTTCATTTATTTTCTGAATGATTTTCTTGTTTTCAATTTTATTAATCTCTGATTTAATTTTGGTTATTTCTTTTCTTTTGCTGGGTTTAGGCTTAGATCATTCTTCTTTCTCCAGTTCCATAAAATGGCTCATGAGGTTGTTGATGGACTCTGTTTCAATTTTTTAAATGTAGACTTCTAATGCAATAAATTTTCCTCTAAGGACTGATTTAGCTGTATCCCATAGGTTTTTTTAACTTATGTCTTCATTGTTGTTATGATCGAGGAATTGAACTATTTCTTATTTTATCGCTTCATGAACCCAACTATCATTCAGCATAAGGTTGTTTAATTTCCATACATTTGTGTTGGTCTGAATGTTCTTGTTGGAGTTGATTTCTACCTTCATTGCCTTGTGGTCTGAGAAGATCCAAGGGATAATTTTTGTTCCTTTAATTTTGATGAGGTTTGATTTGTATCCTAGGATTTGATCTATTTTGGAGTATGTGCCATAGGCTGATGAGAAAAAAATGTATATTCTTTTGCTTTGGGATGTTATGTAAATGTCTATTAATCCCATTTGTTGTAGTTCTTTGTATCTTTAGTTTCTGTTTAGAGGATCTGTCCAGTTCCGTCACAGGGTGTTAAAGTCCCTGGCTATTATAGAGTTATAGGCTAGCGTATTGCTCAGACCCCCCAAGGTCTGTTTCATAAATCTGGGAATATTTAAGTTAGGTGCATAAACATTTAAGATTGAAATTTCTTCTTTTTGTGTGGTTCCTTTGACCAGTATGAAGTGCCCGTCGTTGTCTTTCTTTAGTTGCTTTGAATGCACTTATATGTGAGAATAAGATTGCAACTCCTCCTTTCTTCTGATTTCCATTTGCTTGAAATTCTCTTTTCCATCCCTTGAACTTGAGTCTTGATTTGTCCTTCACGGCTAAGTTTTTCTCCCATAGACAGTGGACAGCGTATGGGAAACTTGTGTGTTTTAATCCAATCACCCAGCCTGTGCCTCTTCAGTATGGAATTTAATCTATGGACATTAATTGAGATAATTGATAAGTGTGGTAGAATTTTATTCATCTTATTATGAGAAAATCTGTTGTATAGTTTCATCCTTTGCATTATTGTAGAAACTATGTTTTGGCCATTAGCTTGTTGGTGTTTGCTTTGGCGGTGGTCCATTATGGTGTTCAGTGTTGAGAATAGATCTAAGTATTTCCTGTAGAGCTGGTCTTATTGTGGCAAATTTCCTCAGCGCTTGTATATCCACAAAAGTTTTGATTTCTCCATCAATTTTGAAGCTCACTTTCGCAGGATATAGAATTCTAGGCTGAAATTGTTTTGTTTAAGAGTGTCAAAGGTGGATGACCATGCTCTTTTGGCTTGGAAAGTTTCAGTTGAGGAGTCTACTGTTATCCTAATGGCTCTGCCCTTGTAGGTCAGTTGGTGCTTACTTCTAGCTGCTTGCATAATATAGCCAGACTCTCCCTCTGCCAAAAATCAGAAGAGAAGAAAAAAGGCAAAAACAAAAAACAGGATGGAAAAATTGAGTACAGATGAAAAAGTAATAGATAAGTTCTCCATTGTGATCTTGCTAATACTTTCTTCTTGGAACCAATGGTATAAAGTAATCTTGACCTCCTTGAGTCAGATTACTGCTGTGGTCTACCTACCTTACAGACTATAGCTGTGTTACACCAATCCATAGCAAGGCAAGAAAAAAAAGAGAAAAGAAGGAAAAAAGAAATATTAAAATAAGAATAGATGAAGGAAATTAAAAATACAATTGAATCAAACAAAGGAGTGGGAGGGAAGAGGAATAAAGAAAGAAAGAAGAAAGACAACAAACAAAGAAAAAAGAGGGAGGGATATCTTAGGTGATTCAGAAGCACATTATGTGGGAGAGATGAGAAAAGAAGAAGACTCTGTGCACAGAGAGAATACAAAGGAGTGAAATAAATAGAGAGAATAGATGAAGCTAAAATGCTGTAACCAAAAAGCATAGGAGCCCTTGCTCTTATTGAATGTAAAAATGGAAGTTAGGAAAAGAACCAACCAAACTACTAGCAAAAAACAAAACACATAGAAACAAAATTTAAAAAGCACAAATAGCCCATTGTAAGCAACCTCAGCAACAAATAGAGGAAAGCAAAAAAAAAAAGAAAAAAAATTGAAAACAACTACTAGAAAGAAAAAAAACCCCAAAGTTTATATATATATATATATATATATATATATATGTATGTATATGTAAGCACACACACACATACACACACACACACACACACACACACACACACACATATATATATGACGTAGGAATATATTTATGTTGCAATACATAGCCCTGACATCAGGTAGTGCTGTGAATTCAGTTGGCTGCACAACACAGCTGTTAGATACCAGGCTTAGACCTGTTTCCTAACTTAATTGTTTGTGGTGATCTCCCGATTACCTGCTCAGTACTCAGATCCTGATAATTTGGGATCCTGTTGCTCTCCAAAATTCTTCAGAGGCAGGTCTCAGAGTTTCCCCTGATAATAGTTCCCTGAGCCTGTCAGGAGTGGAGCTCTGCTCCTAGCAGGTGGAACTCAGACCGCTGTGCCTTAGGCCCCCAGCAAGAATTCTGCTCTCACCACCTTCTCACGACCTTTAGGACAGTGGCCGCCCCTTATCCCACAGGAACCTTCCCAGGATGGATGTCTCACCCGTCGCTGAACCAAAGCAGAACCACTGCAGACAGCACTCCAATATGGCCCCCAGACACTGCTCAGGAGTGCTCATTCCTCCAATCTTTCCACTCAATGCCCAACTTCCTCCAAGAACTGAAAACTATGAAAGGCTTCTGCCAGGACTTCCATGGTGGTGGTGGTGTGTCTGTGTGGGGGGCTGGCTGCCACCACCATGACCAGGGCAGGCCCACAGAACCTTCTGTGGTGTGTCAAGTCTCCACAGCTCTGGCTCATACACTGAATCCAGTACTTCAGCACCTCGCTGGGCACTCCAAGCCACAACATGCAAATTCTTCATGCTAGGTATGACGTGGCCCTCTCCCCTCACCAGTTACTATAGGAGAGCTCCACTAAACATCTTTCCCATCCACCCTCATGCTCTGCCCCCCCCAAAGATGATATTCTTTGAGAAAGACTCAGTTTCCTGGACAATCTAAACAGCTGAAGTATTACCTTTTACAAATCACTCAGACCTTTTATGAAACATAACATGACTATGCTTTTAGGTTACTGAAAACTGTTCTGAAATCAAACACAGGCACTATCTCAAGTGTCTTTCTTGGTATTTCTAACTCTTTCATAGCCACATGGCATCAAAGATGGCTGCAAGTGACAGGACCTCTTTGTGTCCTTACTTCATTACCAGGTGCAGAGTTCAGGACAGAAATCAGGAAGACAGGGGAGTTCAGTTTCTCCCAGAATAGTCAAGGGGCAAAGGCAAGGAGAACATGTCCCTAGGCCTCACAATAGCCACTTACCTGACCTCAGAATTCATAGGCTCAAAATTAAAAACATAAGCTCACAGTCAATTCAGCAAATTTAGAAATATTACAGAGGTGGCAGTTCTATAATCTGTCAACATCTGAACTTTAATAACAGTTCTAAAACTAGGTTTATTTATCAAAGAATATCAGAGTCACCTGAACAAAAAGGTTATTTCAGTCCTTTTCTGTTTTCCTGATAAAATATGTCATGTAAGTGCTTACTTTTTATTTCTTTTTTTAAGCCTATTAGTTAGAGCATTACTTTGATAGTGAAATATTACATGACATGGACAGACAGACAGGCAGGCTTTAATTAAAAAAAATCACCTGTGATTTTTTAAAAGTGCTGGCTTTTAAACGTATATTTTTATTCAGACTATTAATCTTTCAATTACCTAATTTATTTATCTTAGCAATTTACCTAAGCTTTAGTTATCATTTTAAGTTATTTTTCTGTTAACAATTTTTACACTTTGTAAATTAGATATATAAATATAGTTTTAATTACTGCTTATAAACTCATAAATTCTACCAAGAAACAACAAACCTAAGTATTTTAACAAGACTTGTTATTTTCAACATTGTAACATCATTATAATAATTCAAGGATCCACTCAAAGGCCATTATTTTACAGAGTCAAGGTGATACATCAGCCACGCTCTGTTATAGTAAAATTTCATTGCCTTTCAGTTACAGATGGGTATTCATACTGAGACCAATCAGACATAAGACACCCTAATGTCCTATCATTTGGGATTGAGGCCTGAGCTCCCATAATACAGACTAGATACAGAAATATCAAATTTCTTGAGAACAAAACCAGAACTGACAATAACTAAAGTTTTCAGCATGCAACCAGATTAAAGCAGGTGGACCTGAATGAGTGACAACAATAGCTTGCTCCACTTGGTGGCTCAGTCTCAGGCCCTGGATGCTGTTCAAAATATGAAGCATATTGCAAGGGTACAAGTCAAATCTATGAAGTATTGAATGAAAATGTCTTAACACTGTGATTAAGGAGGTGAAAGCTATGTTAATTAGTAGGATGTAAGCACTCCAATTTGTATAAATAATCAACACATTGCATCCCACAAAGGCATAAATGTATTCATGATTATGTATATATGACTTAATAAAAAAAATAGATACTGTATTCGGCTATTTCAGAAGACAATATTGCCATTTGTGACAACGAGAGAGAAGTTGGAGGATACACATATTATGCTAAGCAAAATAAGCCATGCTCAGAAAGACAAATACTTCGTGATCTCATCTCACTTATGTGTGGAACCTAAAAAAGTCGAACTCAGTAGAATAGTGGTTTCAAGAGTCTTGGAGCAGGAGGTAGAGAAACAGACAGACACAGGTTAAAGGATACAAAAATCTCAATTTGACACCTGGGCTTGTGGGTTCTAACCCTGCTTGGGCTTGTTAAACAACAATGACAACTGCAACCAAAAAATAGCCTGTCATTATGGTAGGCTCCTGTAGTCCCAGCTACTTGGGAGGCTGAGACTAGAGAATCACTTAAGCCCAAGAGTTTGAGGTTGCTGTGAGCTGTGATGCTATGGCACTCCACCGAGGGCAACATAGTAAGACTCTGTCTCAATAAAAATAAAAATAAAGTAAAATAAAAATTAAAGTAAAAATAATAAAAGTTTAGAAAATTAAAAAAAAAAAATCACCTGTGATCATGTGACTAGGTGCAGAGATGGGGAGTGTAATTGTTGTAATCAATTCATCCTTTGTTCTTATTTTGTATGAATATGCTTGTATATAAGTGCATATATGTACTATTTTTGTTTTTATTTTCTATTTCATATTAATGTAAGGATAGATATGATTAGGTTACATTGTTTGAATTTGTAAGGTAAAGTCAAAGTTGTAGGAAGTGTGCTGTACATCCATGCATTGTGCCTGCTGGATGGGAACTTACTAAACCCTTTCTTCTTGCCCCTCCTTCCTTCTTTAATTTCATTGAGTTTTTCTATCATATGGGCATGTGGTTGTTAATATACTACTTTCAATATAGTGTTGAGTATAGGTGATGCTTTTTTTTTTATTATTCTTGTGATACTTAGGGAAGTATTCTCCAAATACTTCCAGGTTGTTACAAATATACAGAATCTACATCTTTTTAAAGCTGCATAGAATTCCATTGTATACATATATCACATTTTATTAATCCATATGAGTTGAAGGGCACTTGGATTGTTTTCACATCTTTGTGACTATGAATTGAACTGCTATAAACATTCAAGTGCAAATGTTCTTATGGCAAAATGATAGTTTTTCTTTTATATAGATTTCCCAGCAATGGGATTTCAGAATCAAATGGCAGGTCTACTTTTAGTTCTTTAAGGACTTTTCATAAAGGCTGTACTAGTTTTCTGTCCCAACAACAGAACATGAGTGTTCCCTTCTCTCTGCACTCATGTCAGCATCTGTTGCTTTGGGACTTTGTGTTGTGGGGCCATTCTCACTAGAGTTAGGTGATAGCTCAGAACAGTTTTGGATTGCATTTCTCTAATAATGAGAGATAATGAGCATTTTTATGTGGTTTTTGACCATTTATCTGTTCATGAGAAGATTGTGTTCATGTCTCTTGCCCAGTTTCTAACGAGATTGTGTGATTTTTTTTTCATTGTTGATTTGATTAAGTTCTTTGTAGATTCTAGTTATTAGCCCTTTGTCATATTTGGAGCATGCAAAAATCATTTTCCATTCTGGAGGTTGTCTCATTGCTTTGTTTATTATGAGCTCAGCTATGCAGAAACTTTTTAACTTGATCAGGTCACACATTTATTTATTTTTGTTGTCAATGGGATCTTCTTCATAAATTCTTTTTCTAGGCCAATTAGATTCAGAGATTTCCTCATACTTTCTTCTAGAGTTTTTATAATTTAGTGTCTTAATTTAAATCTTCTACTGGTTCTGAAAGCATTATTTATTAAACAGGGATTCTTTTTCCTGGTGCATGCTTTTGTTTGCTTTATAAAAGATTAGATGACAGGAACTTGTTTTACCTCTGGGTTGTCTATTTTGTTCCATAGATCTGTCTTTATTTTTTATCCCAATACTGAGAGAGAATACCTGAAAAAAGTAAGGTCTAAGAGAACATAGGTTTTCTCAAGGAGACCCCAAGATACACCTGTGAGGTCCTCCCTGTGATGACTCAGCTCTTAGGAATTTGCAGAGACTTAACTTCCTGGGACCTGGAAACTAACACTTGCTTCCACTTCTGTAAAAGCCTGAGCCCACTTCTCCAGCTTGATTCGAACTAACCAATCAGTTTGGAAGTTACCTATGGGCTGGAACTTTTTGACTGCAGATAAAAAGGAGAAGCCTGAGCCAGTAGGGGAGCAACAATACCATGCTGTTTTGATCACTACAGACTTGTATTAATAGCATAACCTGAGGTCTGGTAACAATATGCCTTCAGATTTTTTCTTATTAATAGAATTGTGTTGGCTATTTGGGTTTCTTTTGGTTCTATACAAAACATAAACGTATTTTTTCAAGATCTTCAAAGTATGACATTGGTATGTTAAAGGAGATTGCATTAAGTCTGTAGATTGCTTTGGGTAGTAAAGTCATTTTAACAACGTTGCTTCTTCCCAACCAAGAACATAGAATGTTCTTCCATTTGTTAACATTCTTTGCTATTTCTTTATTAGTGTTTTATAGTTTTCTCTGTAGAGAGCCCTCACATCCTTGTTACATTTTTGTTTATTTTTGAGACACAGTCTCACTATGTCACCCTGGGTAGAGTGCTATGGTATTACAGCTCACAGCAACTTCAAACTCCTGGGCTCAAGTGATCCTCCTGCCTCAGCCTCCGGAGTAGCTAGGACCACAGGTGCCTGCCACAATAAAAGGCTATGTTTTGGTTGCAGCTGTCACTGTTGTTTAAGCAGGCCTGGCCCAGGCTTGAACCCTCCAGCTTTGGTGTATGTGGCGGGGGCCCTACTCACTGAGCTATGGGTGCTGAGCCTCTTGTTACTTTTAGAAGTACATTTCAAGGTCTTTTATTTTCTTTGCTGCTACTGTAAAGAAGCTGACTTGATTCTCAGCTTCACTATTGTTGCATATGAACCTTATTGATTTGTAAACATTGATTTCATTTCTTAAGATGTTATTGTATTTCTTGATCACATCCCATAGTCCTGTGGTTGAATCCCTGAGGTTTTCTAAGTATAAGACCATGTCATTGTAAAGATAAAATGTTTGACTTCCTTTGTCCACATTTGTAGACTCCTGACATCTTTCTCTTCTTGATTGCATTGGTAGGGATTCTAGCACTATGTTGAATAGTAGAGGCAATAGTGGACATCCTTGTCTGGTTCCAGTTATAAGCAGAAAGATATTCAGTTTTCTCCATTTAGTATGATAGTAGGTGTGGTCTTGTCAAAGGTAGCTTCTATCATTTTAAGAAATGTCCCATCTATGCCTATTTCCTTAAGTGTTATTATCCAAAAAGGATGCTGAATTTTGTCAGTCTTTTTTCTGCTTCTATTGAGAGGATCATGTGATATTTGTTTTACTTCTGTTTATGTGGTGAATTATGTTTATGGAATTGCATATGTTGTATCATCATTGCAACTCTGGGATGAATCCTATCTGGTTGTGATGAATATTATTTTTATGTGTAGCTGAATTCTGTTTACTAAGATTTTATTGAGTATTTATGCATTTATATTAATTAACGACATTGGTCTGTAGTTTTCTTTTTTTACTTTGACCTTTCCTGGTTTTGGTGTTAGGGTGAGATTTGTTTCATAGAAGTTGTTTCTTTCTTCTCAATGTTTGGAATATGTTCTGAAATAGAGGAATCAGCTCTGCTTTGAAGATGTGGTTGATTTCTGGTGTGAAATCATCAGTCCAGGACATTTATTTGTTGGAAGGCTATTTATTGTGTTTTGATTATGGTGCTTAATATTGGTATGTTCAATAGTTCTATTCCTGATTGCATCTAGGGAGGAAGTGTGATTCCAGGAAGTGGTCCATTTTGTCCATATTTTCAAACTTCTGAGAAGAGTTATTTTTCCTTTTTTTTTTTAATTGAATGGTAACTATGTACATTAATGCACTTCTGGGGTACAGTGTGGGGTTTTCACACATAATCCGAAACACTTCCATCAAACTTGTTAACATAGCCTTTGTGTCATTTTCTTAGTTATTGTGTTAAAACGTTCACATTCTGCTCTTAGAAAGATTCACTTGTACCCTTGTAAGATAAACCTCAGAAGTGATTCCTCCAATCC
>NW_003852745.1:224144-235499 GCF_000181295.1 Otolemur garnettii
AGCCTCTGAGTAGTTGGGACTACAGGTGCCCCCCACAATGCCTGGCTGTTTTGAGATGAGGTCGTGCTGTGGCTCAGACTGGTCTTGAACCCGTGAGCGTAGGCAATTCACCCTCCTCGACTCTAGGATTACAGGCATGAGCTACTGTGCCTGGCCCTTAGGAGAGTTTTTTGTAGTATTCAGTGATGATCTTTTGTATCTTTGTTGGTATCACTTATTTTCCCTTTTCACTTTTGATTGAGCTTATTAGAGATCTTACTTTTTTATTTCTATTTATTCCAGCCAAAGTTTTATTGACTTTATCTTTTAAAAGAACTAACCTTTCCATTTTTATTCTTTTAAATGGTTCTTTTATTCTAGATTTTATTTAGCTTTAATATTTTTTGATTATTTCTTTTCTCCTACTTGTTTTCAGATTAGGTTACTCTTCCTATTTTAGTTCCTTGATATGATTCATTAGATCGTTTCTGGATATATACATTTAATATGATAAATTTTCCTCTTAAGATTGCTTTTTCAGTATCCTACATATTTTGATAGTTTGTGAATTCAATGTCATTTTGTTTGAGGAATCTAATAGTTTTTTTTTTATCTCCTTCTTGACTCAGCTTTAATTCAGCAAAAGGTTGTTTAGTTTCCATGAGATGTGTGGGGATGAGTGTTTCTATTGTCATTGTATTCTACTTTATTCAATTGTGGTCTATATAGATAGAGGGTTTAATTTCTATTCTTTTAAATTAGTTGATATTTTATTTATGTCCTGGGATATAATCAGTCTTTAAGCATTATTATCCATGAGCTGATGAGAAGAATATATACTCAGTAGTATTGGAGTGAAGTGTTCTGTATATGTCTGTTAAGCCTGTTTATTCTAGAGTCATGTTTAAGTTCATCATTTCTTTGTTTAGTTTTTGCTTGGAGGATATGTCCAGTTCTGCAGTGGGGTGTTGCTGTTCCCAGCTATCACAGTGTTGTCTGTTATTGTATTCTTCAAACCCAGTAGGATTGACATTTATGCTTTTATGGGGTACAGTGTGTTGTTTTTTTAATACAGTTTGGAATGGTTACATCAAACTAATTAATATAGCTTTCACCTCATTTACTTAATTACGATAACAAGAGATTTATGTTCTATACTTGGTAGATTTGACTTGTACCCTTATAATATGCTCCAGGTGCATAAATATTTAGGATTGAAATGTCTTGTTGGGAGTCGGGCACACCGCCTCACGCCTGTAATCCCAGCACTTGGGAGGCTGAGGTGGGTGGCTTGCCTGAGCTCACAGGTTCAAGACCTGCCTGAGCCAGAGTGAGACCTTGTCTCTAAAAGTAGTTTGGCATTGTGGCAGGTGCCTGTAGTCCCAGCTACTTGGGAGGCTGAGGAAAGAGAATCACTTAAGCCCAAGAGTTTGAGGTTGCCGTAAGCTATGATGCCACAGCTCTCTACCAAGGGCATCAAAGTGAGACTCTCTCTTAAAAAAATGAAAAAAAGAAATGTCCTTTTATGGGTTTGTTTCCTCCATCAGTATATAGTGTCTATCTTTGTCTTTCTTTACTTTTGTTGCTTTAAAGCCAATTGTATCTGTAATAAAGATCGTGACTCTCAGTTTCTTTTACTTTCCATTTGCCTGAAACACTGTTCTACAATCCTTTAGCCTTGATTTGTCCTGGAGGTGTATCTTAAATACAGCATATAGTTGACTTGTAGTTTTTTATCTAGTTAGCAAGCCCTTGGACTCTTCAGTGGAGAATTCAATCCATTGACACTTAATTAAGAGCATTGATAAGTAGAGAGGAGTTATGTTTATTTTGTTGTGTGGGGGTCTTTTGCCTTGTTTTATCACTTGGGCAATTGTGGAAGCCAGGATTTGTCCTTTCATTTCCAGGTGAGCTGGCCTTGTAGTTGTTAATTTCCTCAATGATTGATTATCAATAAAAATTTGTTATCTCCATTGAATATGAAACTAAGTTTTGCAAGCTATATAATCCTGTGTTGGCTGGCTTGTAAAGTTTCAGCTGAGAAGTCAGGTGTCACCTTGACAGGGTTTTCCTTACCTTTGTAAGTCAGATGTTGCTTATGTCTGGCTGCTTTACGAATTTTCTTTTTCATTGTGACTTTGGCCATGTTCATTACAATAAGTCCAGGGGATGCTCTGTTTGAGTTCACTTGACCCAGGGTTTGATATGCATCTAGTATGTATGTTTCTTTTCAGTTATAAAATTGTGAAGTAGGGCTTCCATGCCACTGGGACTCTCTTCTTCTCCTTCAGGAATACCTATGATTTATAGATTTATATGCTTTATGTCATTCCATAACTCTTGAAGAGATTGCTCTTCTTTTACTCTCTTCTTTTCTGCCTCTTTAAATGACTAGGTTAGCTCAAAAGCCTTGTCTTCTAGCTCTAAGATTCTCTCTTTTCCATAGTTTAATCTGTTTTTAAAACTTTCTATTATGTTTTCAAAATCCCTGAATGATGTCTTCCTTTTTTAAAGCTCTATTATGTCTTTTCTAATTTTGTCCATATCCTTGGAAAATTTATCTTGTGTTTTGTCAATTTCTTGGATCAGTTTTTAGATTTTCTTTTTCTGGTTTTCCACCTTTTCTCCAATTACCTTCATCATTTTTGCCATCCATAGTCTTAATTTAGTTTCTATAATTTCCACAATTTCTTTATAGTTGGGATTTTCTGTGGTGGTGATACTGGATTTTTAACACTGGATTTCCAGGCTCTTGGTCTCAACGATTCGATGAATGAATCGATAGACCATAGAACGAACAGTGAGGTTTTATTTACAGCTCAAAGAACCAAACCTCCTTGCAGGGCAGGATACAAGTGTTACAACTCTTATGAAAAGAACTCTTACAAAGAGCCAAGCCTCTTTGTAAAGCAGGATAGATGTGCTATAGCTCTTACAAAGGGCCAAGCCTCTTTGCAGGGCAGGATCAGCAGCAGAAGTGTTACAGCTACAGCTCTTACAAAGGACCTAGCCTCTTTGCAGGGCAGAGATCAGCAAAGGGCCAAGCCTCTTTGTAAGGCAGGATCAACAGCGGAAGTGTTCCAACTCCTACAAAGAGCCAAGCCTCTTTGTAGAGCAGGATCAGCACTAGAAGTGCCGCAGCTCTCGCTTCTTCTTCTGGACGGTCTGCAATGGTCTGCTGAAGTCTTGTTCTTCTGCTCTATCTTCCTTGAAGGTCTGCAACGATCTGCCCCCAGGCTCTCTGCTCAGGGCCTTATATAGGTGTAATAGCTTAGCTGTGATTGGTCCATGGACCAATCAGGAGCAGGATTGAAAATGGATCAATCAGGAGCAGGATTGAAAATGGACCAATCAGGAGCAGGATTGAAAATGGACCAATCAGGGATGGGCACCAGTTTTCCCTTGATTGACAAGTCCTCTAGCGCTGCTGTACTGGAGCCTCTGGGGGAAGAAAGCTCCCTCGCTTGCGCCAACCTGCCGGTCTTTTTGCCAGCTGCTGCCACCAAGACAGAAGTGGCAGATCCCCCAGGCCCTGCTCGGCTGAGCTGGCTGGGGTGCCACTTTTCCGGTATCAGTAGTTACATTGTGAACCTTAGGCAGAGTTGATATGTTCTAATTATTTATGTTATGGGTGACCTAGGGAGGCTGGGAGCCTTGTGCCATGTCCATAAACCATTCCCAGGTCACTAGTGGCAACAGTCTCTGGGATTATGTGAGCAAAATTTCTCCATCAGCTTCGGAGCCCTCCCACTATCACAGAAGCAGAGGAGGGAGAACAAACTGCTCCACCCACCATTCTCACTGGACTACAAGTCTCTCTAGCACCATCCACTGGTGATATACTGCTCCTTCTTGCTCTGCAACTACTTCTCATGTAATATTTTGTACATTCTGGCACTTTTTGCATAGAATTATACCCATTCTATGATTTATCTTTTTCACATAAAAATTTTCCTTGTTTCTGATATGATCTGGTAGTTTGTATCTACAGTCATCTGTCTTGACTACTCTCCCCATACATATTTATTAATGTACTTTTTCTTCCATTATATCCTCATCATTTCACAAAAGACTTAATAGTTAACTGTATGTCACAGTATTTAAATTACAGAATATTGTAGGAAGAGTGAACATCACACAAATTTGCATCCTTAGCTGGGAGAAGGGTTAGTGTGTTTGGGGTTTTTATAACTTTTGTATCATATTAGGTGAAAGTGTTTTGTTATCTTCATTTGAAGAGTAAATATGGTTTTTAACATGAGAATTTATGCTCATTTGACAAGGAGTAGTCTCTGTATCATCTTGGCTATGCAGTAGTGCACATTCAGTCAAATGCTATCTTGGTGTTGCATTGAAGGTATTTTGTAGATTTTATTAACATCTACAGTCCACTGACTTTAAGAAAATTTTCTTTGGCTCAGCAGCCATAGCACAGTGGTTACGGTGTTAGCCACGTACCCTGAGGCTTGTGGGTTTGATCCCAGCCTGGGCCAGGTAAACAATAATGAGAACTGCAACAAAAAATAGCTGGGCTTTGTGGTGCACACCTATAGTCCCAGGTACTGAGAGGCTGAGTCAAGAGAATTGCTTAAGCTCAGGAGTTTGAGGTTGCTGTGAGTTGTGACACTATGGAACTCTACTAAGGGCGACATAGTGAGACATTTGTCTCAAAAAATTTTTTTTTTCTTTTATAATTTCAGTGTGTCTGAAATCGAATGAAAGGTCTGAAAAGCAAATCTGAGGTATCCCTGAAAAGGAAGAAATTCTGCCTGGGGACTATAGTTTTAAGTCTTCCTCAAGAGTTCCCATACTTGGGAATTCATACTTTTCTAACCAGCTCCACAATTGCATAAACCAATTTCTTACAATGGATATCTTAATATATAACTTTTTATTCCTACTTTGAGTGCTTTGAAATAAAAGCATATTGGAGGCTTGGTGCCTCTGGCTCAAGTGGCTAAGGTGCCCGCCACATACACCTAAGGTGGCGGGTTTGAATCCAGCTTGGGCCCTCCAAACAGCAATGACAGCTGCAACCCCCCCCCCAAAAAACAGCCTGGAGTTGTGGCGGGCGCCTGTGATCCCAGCTCCTTGGGAGGCTGAGGCAGGAGACTCGCTTGAGCCCAGGAGTTGGAGGTTGCTGTGAGCTATGATGCCACCACACTCTACCCAGGGGGATAGCTTGAGGGTCTGTCTCAAAAAAAAAAAAGCATATTGGATTTTTGTCAATTGGTTTTCCTGCATCAATTGAATATGATCAATTGAAATGATCATATACATTTTTCCTTCATTATATTAATATGGTATAATAGATTGATTTTTTTCATATGTTGGATCACCCTTGCATTCCTAGAATAAATTCTACTTGGTCATAGTGCATAATCTTTTAAGTTTTTCACTGGATTTAGTTTGTTCATATTTTGCATAGGATTTTTTTTTTTTTTATTGTTGGGGATTCATTGAGGGTACAAGAAACCAGGTTACACTGATTGTAGTCGTTAGGTTAAGTCCATCTTATAATTGTGTCTTGCCCCCAAAAGGTGTTTCACACTTTGAGATCCCACACCCTCCTCTCTCTCTCTCTCTCTCAGCTCTTTCCTTCTCCCACCACCTCCCTCCTTCCCTCCCTCTGCTCTTCCTTTCCCCACCCCTTCCTCCTTCTCTATCTCCTCTGCTCTCCCCTTCCCCAACCCCCCACCGTGTACTAGGTCCTCATATCAAAATCAAATACATAGGATTCATGCTTCTTCATAATTGTTTTGCTTTACTAAGAATAATGTGTTCCATTTCCATCTAGGTTAATACAAAGGATGTAAAGTCTCCATCTTTTTGAATGGCTGGATAGTATTCCATGGTATACATATACCACAGCTTGTTAATCCACTCTTGGGTTGGTGGCAGTTAGGCTGTTTCCACATTTGGGCAATTGTAAATTGAGCTGCAATAAACAGTCTATTGGAAGTGTCCTTATGTTAAAAGGTTTTATTTTCCTTCTGGATAGATGCCCAGTAATAGGATTGCAGGATCAAATGGGAGGTCCAGTTTGAGTTCTTTGAGGGTTCTCCATACTTCCAGAAAGGTTGCATTAGTTTGCAGTCCAACCAGCAGTATAAAAGTATTCCTTTCTCTTCACATTCATGCCCACATTTCTAGTTTTGAGATTTTGTGACATGGGCCATTCTCACTGGAGCTAGAAAATATCTCAGGGTGGTTTTGATTTGCATTTCTCTAATTATTAGGGGCAATGAGCATTTTTTTTTTCATATGTTTGCTAGCCATTCATCTTCTTTACAGAAGATTCTATTTATCTCTCCTCCCCATTGATATATGGGATTGTTGGCTTTTTTCATGTGGATTAATTTGAATTCTCTGTAGATCCTAGTTATCAAGCTTTTGTCTGATTCAAAATATGCAAATATCCTTTCCCATTGTGTGGGTTGTCTATTTGCTTTGCTTGTTGTCTCCTTAGCTGTACAGAAGCTTTTCAGTTTCATTAAGTCTCATTTGTTTATTTTTGTTGTTGCAATTGCCAGGGCAGTCTTTTTCATGAAGTCTTTCCCCAGGCCAATATCTTCCAGAGTTTTTCCTATACTTTCTTTGAGGATTTTTATTGTTTCATGCCTTAAATTTAAGTTCTTTATCCATCCTGAATCAATTTTTGTGAGTGGGGAAAGGTGTGGGTCCAGTTTCAATCTTTTACATGTGGCTATCCAGTTCTCCCAGCACCATTTATTGAATAGGGAGTCTTTCCCCCGAGGTATGTTCTTGCTTGGTTTATCAAAGATTAGGTGGTTGTAAGATGTTAGTTTCATTTCCTGTTTTTCTATTTGATTCCAAATGTCTATGTCTCTATTTTTGTGCCAGTGCCATGCTGTATTGACCACTATGACCTTGCAGTACACCCTAAACTCTGGTATTCTGATGCCAGTGGCTTTGTTTTTATTACTAAGAACTGCCTTAGCTATACAGGATTTTTTCTGGTTCCATACAAAAGGAAGAATTATTTTTTCCAAGTCTTGAAATTACGGATGTTGGTATTTTAATAGAGATGGCATTGAATTGGTAAATTGCTTTGGGAAGTAGAGACATTTTAACAATGTTTATTCTTCCCAGAATGAGCATGGTATGTTCTTCTATTTGTTAATATCTTCTGCTATTTCTTAGGATTTCATAATTTTCTTTTTTTTGGATTTTTAAAAATTAAATGATAACTATGTAAATTAATGCAATTCTGGGGTATGGTGTGGTGTTTTCATATACAATTTGAAATATTTTCATCAAACTGGTTAACATAGCCTTCATGTCATTTTCTTAATTATTGTGTTAAGACGTTCATATTCTACTCTTAGAAAGATTCACTTGTACCCTTGTAAGATAAACCATAGAAGTGATCCCTCCAATCCCCCTCCCTCCACCCATTCCCCCCTCCTTTCTCCCTCCCCTATCCCTGTATTCTTAGGCTGTTATTAGGTTATAGGTTTCATATGAAAGATATAAATTAATTTCATAATAGGGCTGTGTACATTGGATACTTTTTCTTCCATTCCTTTAACACTTTGCTAAGAAGAACACTTTCCAGCTCCCATCCATGTGAACATGAAGGACATAAAGTCTCCATCTTTCTTTATCAATTTTCTTTATAGAAATTTTCTTTTGTGTGGTATATTGCTAGGTATTTCATTTTCTTTGAAGCAATGATGAAGGGAATTGTGTCTTTAGTTAGCCTCTCATCTTGGCTGTTATTGGCATATACAAAGGCAACTGACTTGTGGACACTGATTTTATATCCTGAGACGTTACTGTATTTTTTGATGACTTCCAGGAGTCTTGTGTTTGAGTCTTTGGGGTTCTCTAAGTATAAGATTATATTGTCAGCAAAGAGGGAGAATTTGGCCTCCTGACCTCCCATTTGGATGCCCTTTATTTCCTTCTCTTGCCTGATTATATTGGCTGGAACTTCCAGCACTATGTTGAATAGTAGTGGGAACAGAGGACAACCTTGTCTGGTTTCAGTTCTAAGTGAAAAAGCTTTCAGTTTTACTCCATTCAGTAAAATATTAGCTATGGGTTTGTCGTAGATAGCTTTGATCAGGTTAAGAAATGTGGCATAGGTGGCCAAGAGTAGATACTGGTACTCTTCAGTGTTCTAATTAGAAAAGGATCCTGGATTTCATTGAATGCTTTTTCTTCATGTATTGAGAAGATCATATGGTCTTTGTTTTTGTTTCTGTTGATACAGTGAATAAAGGATATGGACTTGCCTATGTTAAACTAGCCTCTCTCATCTCTGGGATGAAACCTATTTAATCATGATGTATGTATGACTTGTCTGATGATAAACTGTAATCTATTGGCTAGGATTTTGCTGAGAATTTTTGCATATATATTCATTAGTGAATTGGTCTGAAGTTCTCTTTCTCAGTTGGGTCTTCTCCTAGTTTTTGTATCAGGGTGATGTTTGTTTTGAAGAATGCGTTGGGGAAGATTACTTCCTCCTCAATTTTTTGAAATAATTTCTGCAGTATGGTAACAAGCTCTTCTTTGATGGTTTGATAAAATTCTGGTGTGAAGCCATCCAGACCAGGGCATTTTTTTTTGTTGGGAGATTTTTATTTATTTATTTGTTTACATATACATGTTTTGTTTGGTTTTCACTTTTTGCATTCACAAACTTAAAAAGGCTTAAAGTTTAAAACAATATTTAAGATAAAGACGAGAAACAAAAACCTCATAAAGAACAAATGAAGATAAATACATTCAGATAAGAAGTCAGATGATTGCTGTAATGAAATATTGAGCATTAATAATAGTAATAATGCAGAAAAAGTAACATTCACATTGTCAAATAAGAGTATGTCTATCATAGAATGCTTTGACTCTGAGGTTCAGTATGGAGTCATCAGTTAACTTCTTATTTTTTCCCGAAAGTCTCAAAAAATAGACAAATGATATTTATAAGAAAAAATAAAAGATAATTTCAAAAAACAGATCATGCCAAATCTTACAGACAATAGAAAAAGAAGAAATACTTCAAAATCATTTTATTTCATCTGGATACACCTGATATTAAAATTGGAAAAGTATATTATTTAAAGGGGAAATTACAAACATATTTCACTTATAAATGAGGATGAAATATCCTAAACAACATATTAAAAAGTTGAATTAAAAATTAATGTTTACATAATGTACTGTGGTCAAAATTAAATCCAATTTATGTGAGACTTAATCACTATTTCCTTTCCTTTCCTTTCCTTTCCTTTTTTCTTTCTTTTCCTTTCCCACACCCCCTGCCTCCTTCTCTGTCTGCTCTCCAAGTTGGGAGATTTTTTTATTGTTTCTTTGATCTCGGTGCTTGACATTGGTCATTCCACATATTAATCCATTTCCTTGACATTGTCAAATTTATGGGCATAAAGTTTCTTGTAGTATTCAGAAATAATCTCTTCTATCTCTGTGGCATCAGTTGTTATTTCCCTTTTATCATTTCTGATTGAGGTTACTAGAGATTTTAGTTTTCTATTTCTACTTAGTCTGACCAAAGATTTATCTCTTTTATTTATTTTTTCAAAAAACCAACTCCTTGTTTCATCAATTTTCTGAATGATTCTTTTGTTTTCAATTTCATTAATGTCTGATATTTAATTTTAGATATTTTTCTTCTGCTGGGTTTAGGCTTAGATTGTTCTTCTTTTTCCAATTCCATAAGATGGCTTATGAGTTTGTTGATACGCTCTTTTTCTATTTTTCGGATGTAGGCCTCTAAAGTGATAAATTTTCCTCTCAGGCCTGCTTTTGCTATATCCCACAGGTTTGGTCGCTTGTATCTTCATTGTTGTTATGCTCAAGGAAGTTAATGACTTCCTCTTTTATTTCTTCCTACATTCAACTGTCATTCAGCATAAGGTTGTTTAATTTCCTTTCCTTTGTGTGGGATTGACGATTTCTGTTGGAGTTCAGTTACACATTTAATGCCTTGTGGTCTGAGAATATACAAGATAAAATTTCAATTCTTTTGATTATGCTGAGGTATTTTTTGTGTCCTAAGATCTGATCAATTTTGGAGAATGTTTCAA
The DNA here is from genome assembly GCF_000181295.1 of Otolemur garnettii. Classification (NCBI taxonomy): domain Eukaryota; kingdom Metazoa; phylum Chordata; class Mammalia; order Primates; family Galagidae; genus Otolemur; species Otolemur garnettii. The sequence goes on from NW_003852745.1 coordinate 234,200, forward strand.
GCACTGATTAGAATAACATCTATTCTTTAGCTTTGGGATGGAGTGTTCTATATATGTCTATTAAGCACAGTTGTTCTAGGGTCTCCTTTAAGTCCCTCATGTCTTTGTTTAATTTCTGTTTAGAAGATCTGTCCAGCTCTGTAAGAGGAGTGTTAAAGTCCCCTGTTATTATGGTGTTACACGATGTCGTATTGCTCAGAGTAATTAAGGTCTGTTTCAAGAATCTGGGAGCATTTAAATTGCATGAATAAATGTTTAGAATTGAAATGTCTTCTTCTATTTTTCCCTTGACTAGTATAAAGTGACCATCTTTGTCTTTTTTGACTTCAGTTGCATTAAATCCACATGTATCTGAAAATAAGATTGCAACCACTCTTTCCTTCTGTATTCTGTTTGCCTGAAAAATTGTCTTCCAACTCTTCACTCTGAGCTTTAGTTTGTCTTTTGAGGCTAGGTTTGATTTCCTGCATACTGCAATCAAATGGCTTGTTTTTTTTTTATTATTAAGTCATTTGTACATAGATCATGAATACATTTATGCCATCATGGGATTCAATGTGTTGATTATTTCTCCAAACTGGAGTGCTTACATCCTACTAAGCAACATAGCCTTCACCTCATTTATCCAATTACAGTGTTAAGACATTTGTGTTCTACACCTGATAGATCCAACTTGTACTTGCAATATGCTCCATAGGTGTGGTCCCCCATTACCCCTCCCTCCTTCACCCTGGGCTATAGTCGTGATTCATCTTTCACATGAAAGTGTGAGTGATTATAAATTGGTTTCACAGTAGTATTGAGTACATTGGATATTTTTTTCCCATTCCTGAGATACTTTACTAAGAAAAAATATTTTACAGCTCCATTCATGTAAACCTAAAAGAGATAAAGTCTCCATTTTTTTAATGCTGCATAGAATTCCATGGTATACATATACCATACCATAATTTATTAATCCATTCATGGGTTGATGGGCACATGGGCTTCTTCCATGACTTGGCAATTATGAATTGAGCTGCACTGAAAAATCTGGTGCCAATATCTTTGTTGTCAAATGATTTTTGGTCTTCTGGGTATATACCTAGTAGAGGAATTATAGTATCAAATGGCAGGTCTATTTTTAGTTCTCTATAATTCTCCAGATATCTTTCCAAAAGGAATGTATTACTTTGCAATCCACCGGCAATATAGAAGTGTTCCCTTTTCTCCACAACCATGCCAGAATCTGTGATTTTGTGATTTTGTGATGTGGGCTAATCTTACTGGAGTTAGGTGATCATTTTAAGAAATGTCCCTT
>NW_003852745.1:238125-239382 GCF_000181295.1 Otolemur garnettii
AGGGTTGTCTACTTGCTTTTCTTACTTTGTCCTTGGCTATGCAGAAACTTTTTAATTTGAGGAGGTCCCAGTAGTGTATATTTCATGTTGCTTCAATTGCCCAGGGGTTCCTTCTCATAAAATATTTTCCAGGCCAATTTATTCAAGAGTTTTCACTATACTTTCTTATAGTGTTATTATAGTTTCATGTCTTAAATTTAAATCTTTAATCCAGTGAGAGTCTATCATAGTTAGTGGTGACAGGTGTGGGTCCAGTTTCAGTCTTCTGCAGATCTCCAGACAGTTTGACCAGCACCATTTGTTAAATAGGGAATCTTTCTCCCACTCAATGTTTTCAATTGACTTGTCAAAGATCATATAGTGGTAAGTAACTGGGTTCATCTCTTGGTTCTCTATTCTGTTCCATACATCTACCTCTGTGTTTTTGTGCCAATACCATGCTGTCTTGATCATTATGGATTTATAGTATAGTCTAATGTTTGGTAGCATGATTTCTCCTGTTTTGTTTTTGTTTCTGAGTAATGTCGTGGCTATTCGAGGTTTTTTCTGATTCCATATGAAACGAAGTATTATTTTTGAGCTCTTTAAAAAATGACAATGGAACTTTAATAGGGATTGCATTAAAAATATATATTGCTTTAGGTAGTATAGACATTTTAACAATGTTAATTCTTCCCAGCCATGAGCATGGTATGTTTTTCCATTTGTTAACATTTTCAGCTATTTCTTTTCTCAGAGTTTCATAGTTCTCTTTATAAAGATCTTTCACGTCCTTTGTTAGGTAAACTCCCAAATATTTCATCTTCTTTGGCACTACTGTGAACAGGATAGAGTTCTTGACTATTTTTCACCTTGATTATTGTTGGTATATATAAAGGCTACTGACTTATGGGTGTTGATTTTGTAACCTGAGATGCTACTGTATTCCTTGATCACTTCTAAGAGTTTTGTAGTAGAGTCCCTGGTGTTTTCCATACAATCATGTCTTCTGCGAAGAGTGAAAGTTTGATCTCTTCTGATCTTATGTGAATACCCTTGATTGCCTTTTCTTCCCTAATTGCAATGGCTAAAACTTCCATTACAATGTTAAAGAGTAATGGAGACAATGGGAAACCTTGCCTGGTTCCTGATCTGAGTGGAAATGATTTCAACTTAACTCCATTCAATACAATATCAGCTGTGGGTTTGCTGTAGATGGCCTCTATCAGTTTAAGAAATGTCCCTTCTATGCCAATTTTCTTAAATGTTCTGATCATG
>NW_003852745.1:239601-242120 GCF_000181295.1 Otolemur garnettii
TGGGTCTTTTCCTGGTTTGGGGATCAAGGTGATATTTGCTTCATAGAACGTGTTGCGTAGTATTGTGTCTTTTTCTATATTTTGGAAAAGGTTAAGTAGTATAGGTATTAGTTCCTCTTTAAAAGTTTGGTAGAATTCTGACGTGAAGCCATCTGGTCCTGGGCTTTTCTTTCTTGGGAGATTTTGTATAGTTGATGCTATTTCAGAGCTTTATATAGGCCTGTTCAACATTTCCACTAAGATGAGATTCTTTTATGCAGCAGATATCTGGCCTGAGTTTTTGTATCCAGTCAGCTGGCCTGTGCCTCTTTAGAGGACAATTAAGCCTTTCACATTAATTGAGAATATTGATAAGCCTGGTAAAATTTTGTGTATTGAGTTTTTTGAAAGGCCAGTGGACATTTTTAATCCTTTTGCCAGTGTGGAAGTTGGAATTTGAGCAAAAGTTTCTGAGTGAGTTTACTTTTGTGGTGGAGGATTGTGCAGGCCATTATGGAGAATAGGTCTTAGGATATCGTGGAGAGCTAGTTTAGTTATGGCAAATTTCTTCAATATGTGAATGTCATTAATGTATTTAATTTCTCCATTGTAAATGAAACTTAGTTTAGCTGGATACAGGATTCTGGGTTGAAAGTTATTTTGTTTTAGGAGATTAAAAGTTGTTGACTATCCTCTTCTAGCCTGAAAGGGTTTCAGCATAGAGATCTGCAGTCATTCTAATATTCTTCCCCTTGTAGGTAATGGTTTTCTTATGTCTAGCTGCTCTCAGAATTTTATCTTTCATATTAATTTTAGTGAAGTTAATTATGATGTGCCTGGGGAAAGTCTTGTTTGGGTTGAGTATTGCTGGTATTCTGAAACTGCCTGCTATCTGAATTTCAGAACCTCTTGGTATATCCGCAAGTTATCTTCCATAATTTCATCCAGAATAGCCTCTGTGTTTTGTGAAGCAACTTTGTCTCCTTCAGGGATTCATATAAGGTGAATATTAGTTTTCTTTGAATTATCTCATAGCTCTCTGAGAGAATGATCCATTTTTGCTTGCCATTTCTCTTCCTCTTTGAGCTCATGGGTGCGTCAGAGATTCTTTCTTCTGCCTGCTCCATTCTATTACTGAGGGATTCTACCATATTTTTCAGATCTTTGAGGGCTGCAAACTCTTAGCTCAATGTATCTAAATCTTTGGTCATTTTATCTTTGAAATCGTTGAATTCTTGAGACATCTTTTGAATAATTTGAAGTTCTGATTCCCTCCTTTTCTCCATTCTGTTGATCTTATTTGTTATCGAGACTCTGAACTCAATTTCTGACATCTCAGCCATTTGTTTATGGATGGCGTCTTCAGTTGCATCTGACACGTCCTTCCTTGGTGGGGGGGGGCAGTTGATCCCCTCTGGTTATTCATATTACTAGAGTTTTTCCACTGATTCCACCCCATGGTGAATTTACACCATTTGGCTAGGCGAGCAGATAAGAAGTTGGGTTGGGGGCTCCAGGAGTAGTGATTAGCCCTTTGCCCAAAGGCTGGGACTGGTGTCTGTACTGTTTCCCCTAGAGCTTTGCCAAGGACCTGTACAGTGCTACAGCCTGAGAAACTGGGGGCCTGCTTTGTGTGGTGGGGCTAAGTGTCCCTGTCTTGTTTTTAGCTGGTCTCTGTTCTACCCTAGAAAATCAGTTAATCTGGGTTGAAGTCTCAGCTGTGGAGAAGTACCAGCAATTTAGTCACCACAGCTGCCATTGAGTGCCTGAGACATACAGGCTTCAGCTCCCTCTGCTGGCTGGTGACCTGAAGTCAATCTAGACCTGGAATTTGTTTCCTTAGAGTTGTGGCTTGCCTTGGCGGGGAAAAGGTGCATTTATCTATCTCTTCTCTCAGCTTGGATTTCTTCCTTCAGCTTTATTGGGTTCTTTCTGGCCGTTATCTCTTCCCCTGGACTAGAGTTTTTGTTGAAAACTAGCTCCAGTCAGCCCTCATCTTCTGTTCTCCCATTTTCTTATTGAATGTGAATATTAGATTAGGGACAATAGCCAACCCAAGGATTAGCCAAGTACAAAACACATTGAAACCAAATGAACAAATAAGCAGGCAAAAATGCTACCAGACACACAAGCACACAGATGCACAGACAATCAGAAACAAATAAACAAACAGACAAAAAAAATAATAACAACAAAAATGGTAATCATAAAATGATTAAAAAAAAAGAAAAGAAAAAAACTCTATTAGTGATGTAGGGTCTCTCAGCAACCATAAGAAGGGATGGAGAGGAAGAGAGAAGAAAAAAGGAAAAATAGTATTAATAATAAAATAAAAAATAGAAGATGAAACAAAAACTTAGTAATAACTCCTACAAGAAAAGGATGAAAAAAGAAATAGAAGAAAAAAGGGGCACCACCTAGAAAAATATTATTCTTATGTATATATGCAAACATACAACTATACATATGATGTAGGGATCAACGTTAGTGGGAATATATGTATGCTACAATATGCTTTCTAGACAGCAGGTGGTGCCATG
>NW_003852745.1:242181-244165 GCF_000181295.1 Otolemur garnettii
TGATGGTTGCCTGGCTACCCCTTCAGCGCTTAGACTCTGCAGGAATGTTGGTGCCATGGATTAAAAAAAAAAAAAGACTCTTTACTGGCAGGTTGCACATATTCTCCCTACAACAGTTCCTGGAAAGTGTGGGGTGTTCTGAACCAGCTTTAGGTGCAGGATGACTGCCTATAGGTGACTTTCAGCTCACCGCACCTGGCCCATAGGAAGAAGTGCTATGGAGACACCATTTTTGAAGTTTCACAATGTTTCTGCTTCCTGACTGGCTGCCCATCCTCGGCTGTCCTGTTCCAGACAACACCCCATCTGTCCTCCAAATTCGGTACAGGAGTCCACACTTCACCAGATTTTCCACTCAACTCCTAGTTTCCCCTCGAACTGGAAATTGTAATATTTTCTGGGGAAGGGAGTGGTTGCCTCTGGAGCTGGCCACTTTAGCAACTCAGCACAGACTTTTTAGTCAGTTTCTGTGAGGGAGGGGCAGGTTGCCACTGATGCCTGCGGATTTAGTGCTGAGCACAAAAGACTTTTCAGACTCCATAGGGGAGGGGTTGGTTGCCGCTGTCACTTGCCATTTCAGTGCAGCACCACAAAGACTTTAATAAAATTACAAAGTGTGTCTGTTTCCTAAGTGGGATCCTTTCCCCTCAATTTTCTGTTGGGCTGCCTAGACACCTGACATTCCAAATGGAATCCAAATGGCTGTCCTTTCTAGTCACCAAATTCCACTTGGGAGTCTATGCCTCACCACATTCTCTACAAAATACCCAAACTTGCCACGAATTGGGAATAGTAGTCCTCCGTGTGGGAGGGGTTGGTTTGCTGCTGTCCCAGAACACTGGCCACAGTGGCTGGTGCCACTTCAGGTGCGGCACCAAGTTTTCTCTGGCAGATGCTGTGGTTCTAGGTTACAATTCCAGTTCAGCAATCCACCCCTTTGCTGCACACCCTGTGTTGCCTGTCTCTGCCAGCACTTCATGCCCAGAAAGATCCAGCCCCTTCACCCTCACCTAAAAACATGAGGAGAGTTGATCAAGAGATGCATCCCCTTGGCCATCTTGCTCCACCCTTTCCACTTTATATTTTTGATAGGCTTATCAAAGATAAAATGATGGTAAGTGTCTGGGTTCGCCTCTTGGTCTTCAATTCTGTTCTATACATCTAACTCTCTATTTTTGTGCCAGTACCATGTTCTTTTGATCATTATCGATTTATAGTATAGCCTGAAGTCTGGAGGTGTGATTCCTCCTGATTTGTTTTATTCATGAGTAATGTCTTGGCTATTCAAGGCCTTTTCTGTTTCTATGTAAAATGAAGTACTAATTTTTCCAGGTCTTTAAAGTATGACAGAGGTGCTTTAATAGGGATTGCATCAAGTCTGTAGATTGCTTTAGGTAGTATAGACATTTTAAAAATGTTGATTCTTCCCAGCCAGTAGCATGATATAGTTTTCCATTTGTTAACGCCTTCAGCTATTTCTTTTCTCAGAGTTTTGTACTTCTCTTTATATAGATCTTTAACATCCTTAGTTAGATACACTCCCAGATATTTCATCTTCTTTGGCACTATTATAAAGGGAATAGAGTTGTTGATTATTTTCCCCTTGCATATCATTGGTATATATAAAGGCTACAGATTTGTGAGTGATGATTTTGTATCCTGAGACGTTGCTGTATTCCTTGATCACTTCTAAAAGTTTAGTAATAGAGTCCCTGGTATCTTACAGATATACAATCATATCATCTGTGAAGAGTGAAAGTTTAATCTCTTCTGATCCTATATGGATACCCTTGATTGCTTTTTCTTCCCTATTTGTGATGGCTAAAACTTCCATTACAATGTTAAAGAGCAATGGAGACAATGGGAAACCTTGCCTGGTTCCTGATCTGATTGGAAATGATTTCAACTTAACTCCATTCAATACAATATCAGCTGTGGGTTTGCTGTAGATGGCCTCTATCAGTTTAAGAAATGTCCCTTCTAT
>NW_003852745.1:246255-256441 GCF_000181295.1 Otolemur garnettii
TCTTTCATCTTGACTTTAGTGAAGTTAATTATGATGTGTCTGGGGGATGTCTTATTCGAGTTGAGTCGTGCTGGAGTTCTGAAACTATCTGCTATCTGAATTTCAGAATCTCTTGGCATGTCCGGAAAGTTCTCTTTCATATTTCTTGAAGAGCCTCTGTGTTTTGTGGAGCAACTTCATTGCCTTCAGGGATTCCTATAAGTTGAATATTAGTTTTCTTCGAATTATCCACAAGCTCTCTGAGAGTGAGATCTGTTATTGCTCTCCATTTCTTTTGATCTTTGCGCTCCTGGGCTCTTCAAAAGCTTTGTCTTCAAAATCAGAGATCTTTTCTTCTGCCTGTTCCACTGTGTTACGGAAGGATTCTACCATGTCTTTCAGATCCTTGAGGGCTGCAACCTCTTGTCTTAGTGTTTCAATATCTTTGATCATTTTATCTTTGAAATCATTGAGTTCTTGAGACATCGTTTAAATAATTTCTTGAGAAATCTTTTGAATAATTTTTTGAACTCCTAATTCCTTCCTTTATTCCATTCTGTTAATCTTATTTGCTATGCACATTCTGAACTCGATTTCTGACATCTCAGCTGTCTGTTTATGGGCAGTGTTTTCAATTGCATCTACCCCATTTTTTCTTGGGGGAGTTGATCTACTCTGGTTATTCAAGTTGCCCGATTTTTTCCGCTGATTCCACCCCATGCTGAGTTTACCTTGTTTGGAGGCCTTATCAGAACCATTCAGTTGGTGGCTTCTTCTGCCTGCCCAGAGAGACAGGCAGAGTGGGTCTGTTGTCTTCTCCCAGTTCTCGGGTGCTGGGGCAAGCAGCCGCACGGAAGTATGCATAGCTGGATTAGACCTCGTTCGGCCTGCCAGGGCGACTGGGGGGCAGGAGACCGGCAGCAGCCAAATAAGTCCTAGCTCAGCCCCATCAGGGCAACTGGTGGAACAGGGGAACTATAGTGGCTAGATCTGTCCTAGTTCAGCCCCCCTGTAGCAGCCAGTGGGTGGGGAAATGGCAGTGGTAGCATTTCTGGCAGCTAGATAAAAGGGGTCCACTCGCAGCTCAGATATATCTTGCTCCAGTGCTCCGTGAGGGCAAAGGGACCCACCCAGCAGATGGGTTAGTCTCGGAAGGTTAATACCTCCTTCCTCACCTTGCACCCAGTCACTCGTAATCCCCCAAGTCTGTCACCCTATTCACTCTAGTAGGCAACTGCTCCCAGGGTTTATGACTGGCAAAATCAGCCAGAAATGTGAGTTTGGCAGGGGGGCCTTGTGTACTTCTGTCTGGCTAGATTCCTCTCCAAGTCAGAGGCTGCATTCAGCTGTTCTGCTTGTGGCTGCTGTCTGGAACCTCTGGTTGCCCAGAGAGACGGTCCTGGAACGGGGTCATTTCGCAGCTGAGGATGTCATGTTGTTGCACTGGCTTCCTCCAAGCTGGTTCTCCTCTCCTCTTGCCTGTGCCACAGTCAGCACAGAGCAGCACCAGCCTTCTTCCCCTCCACCTCTCTCAAGGAGATGCCCAAGAATCTGGACTCCAAACCTCCAGACCTCAGGGTGGGTGAGTGTGGACTCCTCAGAGTTCAGTGTTGCAGATGGGGAATATGTACAGTTTTATACAGTTCAAACCTTCCCTCAACCATACACCCAGGGTGCCCCTTTGAATAGTCCTTGGGTGGTCTGCCTGGTTTAAGGGGGCCAAATCAGTGGTCCCAGTCAGCACCAGTTTCAGATGGAAGAGTTCAAATGTCTCCGGCAGCTAGATAAGAGGGGTCTGCTCACAGCTCAGATATAACTTGCTCCAGTGCTCTGTGAGGGCAAAGGGACCCACCCAGCAGATGGGTTAGTCTCGGAAGGTTAATACCTCCTTCCTCACCTTGCACCCAGTCACTCGTAATCCCCTAGGTCTGTGACCCTATTCACTCCAGTAGGCGACTGCTCTCAGGGTTTATGACTGGCAAAATCATCCAGAAATCTCAGTTTGGCAGGGGGGACTTGTGTGCTTCTGTCCAGCTAGATTCCTCTGCAAGTCAGAGGCTGCATTCAGCTCTGGGCAGCAGACAAATAGCAGTTTACACTCAGGTGTCAATTCTATCCTCTGCCTGCCCACTGCCTTTGTCTCAGCTGTATTATACCCTGAGGGCTGGTGTTAATCATCTCTTTACTTACATTCTGCCTGTAGCCACTGTCCAGAACCTCTAGTTTCCCAGAGAGATGGTCCTGGAATGGCATCAGTTCACAGCTCAGGATGCCACCATTGCTGTACTGGCTTCCCCCAAGCCAGTTCTCTTCTCCTCATGCCTGTGCCACAGTCAGCACAGAGCAGCACCAGCCCTTTCCCCCTCCACTTCTCTCAAGGAGATTCCCAAGAATCTGAACTCCATAGGTAACAAAGCTCCAGACCTCAGAATGGGTGGGTGGGGACTCCTCAGAGTTCAATGTTGCAGGTGGAGAATATATACAGTTTTATACAGGTTTACAGTTTTACGCCTGGCAGGAGGGTGCCATGGCACACCAGCAGGGGTAGGAGGTCCAGTTTTTAGGGGGTCTCTCCTGTGGGATAGAGTAGGAGGAAGTTTGAACTCTTCTCGCTGTTTGCATGGAGTAAACTGAGAGTCCTTGTTGTGGGGGAGGGGACTCCTGTCCACTTGGTTGTACCTTTTCTTTGTATTTTTGTGGTCACAGTTCACCTCAGAAAGGTTGAAGTGTGCTCTTCAATCTTCTCTCTTGGCTCTGCTCCAAAGCATCATCGCCTTTGCTAAACTTCTGTCCTTTAAGCCTCCTTCTGGACGGGAGCTTCTGTAAAAAGCTGGCTGCAGTCCGCCATTGTGGCTCCACCCCAAGTATGATTTTAAGTTTTATTTTATTTTTAGTTGATAGACAATATTATACACAAAATGTTGTAATATTGGATTTTAAATTGACTTGGCATCTGTTACTTCTTGTTTTCTTTTCTGCTGGTCCCTTTTGAAATGAGAAAATCTACTATTCTATGTATATATCACCCTTTTATTTTGGAAGCATATAACTTGTTTGATTTTACAGTTGAAAGATAATTTTATTTTCAGGATAAATCATACCTGGAGTCTTAACCATACATATGTATCCAGTATCTAATTTAGATGACATTTAGGTGTGATTTTTGACTTAGATACTAAAGTTGATAATAGAATTAGTTAAGATTTTTTTTAGCTACTAGGATAAAACAAGTGTATTTTGTATGTTAAAGGACATGATTTCGGGAAGGGAGTCAGGGTAAAATTCTATGGTTTGAAAGATAGTTTGCTTTCCAAAATTAATTTTGAAACTTAATCCTCAACACAACAGTAATAAGAGGTTCAGCCTTTGAGAGAGAATTAAATTATGAAGGCTCTATTGTCAAAAATGAAATTAGCACCCTTCTAAAAAGTGCTCAAGGTTAGTTTTTTGTTTTTCCAGTTTTCTGCCATGTATTGACATAGCTTTCATTCTCATTTGGGCATTTACTTCCTTTTGCCACATGAGAATACCTAGATGACACCATTTATGAGAAATGGGTCTTCTCCAGAAACTAAGCCCTATAGTATCTTGACTGTGACGTCTCAGCTTCCAGAGCTCTGAGAACACAATTTTTTTTATATAAATAATCAATCTGTAGTATTTTGTTATTGTATCACAGACTAAGACTAATGATTTTTAAAAACTTTTTATTTCAAGATAATTATAGAATTATGAGAAATTTTAAAAATATATGGGGAAGGGGAGGGTCAAGATGACCAACTAGAGGCAGATTTTTCCAGAAGCTCCTGTTCAGAAGGAGAAAAGTTGGACTGAAGTGAACTCAGAGAAGTTAAAATTGGTAGGGGAACACAAGATGTAGAAATCAAGGTACATATTATCATGCCATTGATACAAACTGTTAGGGAAAGAAAAAGGAATAAAGAGTACAGAGATCAGGTACAGAGTGACTAGCCAAAGGGGAAGGTCCCCTAACAGGGGAAACTTCTGCAGGCTTTCCATGAGCAGGAAACAAAGGACCTCTCATCTCACCCCATGGGAAAGAGTCACAAAGTCCCAGTTATCCAGCACCTAGGAATTTCCACATGTGGATCCCCATCTTGCCTGGCACAAAGGTGAACAAATTTTCTCTCAGTATTCCTTAGTCCATAACCCATCTGGTTGCCTGATGAATGGCCCCCTGCAGAAGCCAGTGCATTTGATGAGATATCTGAAACACATCTACATTGTATGGACCACTAAACCAAGTGCAATCTACCCCCATTACAAGAGGAAATTGTGGTTTCACAGCACTAATTTTGATGTGGCATGGTCTTCCCTGGATGTCCATCTTGCTAGGCAAAACTCTTCTGCTAGGTGAGAAGCTCTGCCCAGTATCTGTACTTGGTTTTCCTGGCTCCCCTCCTGCCAATGTGGAGAGAAAGAGGCCTAGCTTCAGATAACACTTCCTGGGAAGTTCCAGGAATGGGATTCCCCACCCCCCCAGTCATGGGTGATGCCTGGATTGTTGCCAGTCCACAACCAAAACTCTGGGGAATAAACTGTGTCTTCTTTGAACTTTTTGCACAGAAGTGTTTGCACCTTTGAAGTAGGAAAGACAGGAACTGTGTGCAGATATCACTTTTCCTGCTGCCATTGGTGGGGAGACACAGCTTATGGCTAATTTAAATTTGTTTGCATTAGAGGGTGTGCATAGTGTGTCTCTCTTCATATTTCCTTGATCCAGATGTCACCAGTGAGGGACCACAGCAGTTTTAATTTTTTAAATAAAGAACCCCAGAGAGATATGGTGGCTCCTTTAAACTGAATGGAGAGTGGGCTGATACCAGGAAAGAATCAGTTTGCACTACCTAGAAGAATTCCCCAGCTTAGGACACTCCCTGGGAGTTCCACACATTAGTGCTAACCCACTCAAACTGGGGAAAGAAGGGTTGACCCTTAAAAAATCTCATGCTGCAGCCCAGAAAGAGAGCTTCATGAAGCTGTCAGGGAAGGGCCACAAGCACAATCTTCAGCTCATTGGCAAAGGGATGGTAAGCTCCATTTTGGGAAGCATCCAGATCTGATCTCATCCTGCCATGTTTGGTTGCCAAATAGGACTTGGAACACTGCCTAAGGGCCCCCCCATTAGATTATATGTCAGTAACTATTTAGGGAAAATATAACATTTCAGCTAAAAAAGTATAATTAATATTAAAAATAAGCTGACAATACAAATGGGGAGGCACCAGCAGAACAATCCTGGCAACCTAAAATATCAGAGCAAATCAACTCCCACAAGAGATTATAAGAGAGATATAGCAGAAAATACCATCCATAGAGAAATTGTTAAAATATCAGAAATAGAATTCAGAATATGGATGGCAAATAAGATAATTGGAATAGAGGAGATGGAAAAATAAATCCAAAAAGTAGTCAAAAATTGCTTCAAAAAAGTAATGAAATTAAAAACAAAGTCATCAAGCATGTGGACATAATTAGAAAGATATAGCAGAGCTTCAGTAATTGAAAGTGGCATTCAAGGAGCTTCAAACACAGTAGAGAGCCTTAGTAATGGAGTAGAACATGGAGACAAAAGAATTTCAGGAATTGAAGACAAGAGTTTTGAACTAATCTAATCATTCAAAGAGGCAGAAAAATAAAAAAAAACCAGAGAAAACCCCCCTAGAATATCCCCTAGGAGAATTATGGGATTACTCCAAAAGATTGAACATCTGAATTATAGGTATTCCTGAAGGATAATATGATGTTCCTAAAAGCACTGAAGCTCTACTTTAAGAAATCATGGTGAAGAATTTCCCAAGCATTAGGAGAGACACAGAACCTTAGATAGTATATAATTTCAGAACCTCAGCATGACTAAACACAAACAAAGCATCTCCTACACGCACTGTAATTAACTTTGCCAAAATCAATATGAAAGGGAAAATCCTGCAAGCAGCCAGGCATAAGAAAGTCTTACCCACAAGGGAAGAAATATCAGGACACCAGCAGATCTTTCAGCTGAACTTTTCAAGCCAGAAGAGCATAGTCTTTGGCTTTTAACCATTTTAAACAAAACAATTTTCAGTCCAGGATTCTGTATCCTGCTAAACTAAGATTCATATGTGGTGGAGAAACCATGGATTTTACTGAAATGCAAACATTGAGAAATTTTGCCATGACTAGACCTGTTGTAGAAGATTTACCAGACCCATTCTTCATAAGGAAAAGAATTATGGTCTATTACCAAAATAAACACACCTAGAAATTAAAGATAAAAACCTAGTGTTCACAGTGGTACAAAGGATAAACTAAACAATGGATGCCCACAAAATAAGGCAAACAAATCTCCACCATACCTATCAATTCCCTCCACAAATGTGAATGGCTTGAATTCCCCACTAAAGAGGCACAAGTTGGATGACTGGATAAAAACACTGAAACCTAATATCTGTTATGTCCAAGAAATGCACCTAAACTCTTAACGATACAACCAGACTCAGGGTGAGAGGATATAAAACAGTATTCCAGGAAAATGGAAATTAGAGAAAGGCAGGGATTACAATCTTATTTGCAGATAAAATTGGATTTACATCAAAATGAAGAAAGACAGTAATGGACACTATATGCTGGTCAAGGGAGAGGTACAACATGAAGAGATTTCAATCAATGACATGTATCCAACCACTCCAAATGCTCTAGATATAAAATTAACCCAAAATGATCTGAACAGCACGATAAAAATTTCAGCATCACTCTGAAAGAATTAGACAGATCCTCCAAGCAGAAATTAAACAAAGTAAAAGATTTAAACATGATTCTAAACAAATAAAAATAACATAAATATATACAAAATTTTATGCTGATAAAACTGAGTACACATTCTTCTCATTGGCTCATTAATCACCCTCCAAAATTTATCATATGTTAGGACACAAAACAAACCACAACCAATTTAGAAGAATAGAAATATTTTCTTTTATCCTCTCAGACCATCACAGAATAAAAATTGAACCCAGAACCAACGGAAATCTTTAGACTCAACTAAAGTCATGGAAAGTGAACAACCTTATGCAGAATGACAGTTGAGTGAAGGACAAGCATAAGAAGGAAATGATTAGATTTCTCAAATAAAATGAAAATAATCCACAGACTGTCCAATACTTGTGGGATACTATAAAAACAGTCCTAAGAGGAACATTTAGGCTATTAAATGCTTCTATCCAAAAAACAAAAGGAATAAAAATCAACAACCTATTGATCCCTCTCACGGAACTGAAAAAGAAAGAGCAATGCAATCCAGAATCCAGCAAAATAAAAGAAATAACCAAAATTAGAGTAGAATTTAGTGAAATCAAGAACAGAAAAATCATTCCGAATATCAGTGAAACAAAAAGTTGGTGTTTGAAAATATTAATGCAATTAATAAACATTTGGCAAGACTAACCAGAAACACAAAAGATTTCTAATAACTTTAATCAGAAACCAAAAGGAGGAAATAACAACAGATACCACAGAAATACAAAGGATCCTCAAAAATTACTCCAAAAATTCTATGCCCAGAAATTTGAAAGTGTAGGGGAAATGGATCAATACCTGTAAACACACCACCTTCCTAAACTACACAAGAAAGAATTAAACATTTTGAATAGGCCTATATCAAGCACTGAAACTGCATAAACAATTTTAAATCTTTCAAAAAAACAAAAGCCTAGGAGCAGTTCTTTTCACACCAGAATTGTATGAAACCTTCAAAAAAGGAGATAATACCTATATTGAATAACCTATTTCAAAACATAGAGAAGAAAGGATTCCTCCCCAACATGTTCTATCAAACAAATGTAACCCTGATATTAAAGCCAGGAAAGCAATAAATAAAAAAGAATAACTATAAATCAATACCATTAATGAAGATTGATGCAAAAAATTCAATAATATCCTAGCAAACAGAATACGGGTACACATTTAGAAAGTTATGCAGCATGATCAGGTGAGTTTTATCCCAAGGATGCACGTTGGTTCAATATATGTAAATCCATAAATGTATTCACCACATAAATAAAAAAACAAAAAACATGTGATGCTCTCCATTGATGCAGAAAAGACCTTTGATAAAATTCAACATATCTTTCTGACAAGAACACTTGAGAAAATAGGAATAGATAGGACATTTCTTAAACTGGTAAATGCTACCTACAAAAAAACCCCACAGCCAATATCATATTGAATGGAATAAATCGGAAAGCATTTCCACTCAGAACTAGACAAAGATGCTCACTATTGCCACTGCTAATTAAAACAGTTCTGGAGTCATAGCCATTGCAATCAGGCACCAAATGGAGTTCAAGTGTATTCAAATGGAAAAAGAGGAGTTCAAACTCTTGGTCTTTGTGGATGACATGATCTTATACCTGGAACACTGCAGAGACAAAACTACAAAACTTTTAGAAGTGGTCAAGGAATATAGTAGTATCTTGGGATACAATATAAATGTCCATAAGTCAGTACCCTTCATATATGCCAATAACAGTCAAACTAAGAATCAAATTAAGACTTAATACTCTTCACAATAGCTTCAAAGAAAATGAAATACCTGGGAATATATTTATCAAAGGATATGAAGGATGTATATAAAGATAACTACAAAACCCTGAGAAAAGAAATAGCAGTAGACATTGATGAATGGAAGAAAATACCATATGACTGGGAAGAATCAACATTGTTAAAATGTCCATACTACCCAAAGTGATCTACAGATTTTATGCAATCCCCATCCAAGCATTAACATCCTACTTTGAGGAATGTGAAAAAATAGAGCTTCATTTCATATGAAACTAGACAATACCCCTAATAGCCAATAGAATTTTAAGAAATAAAATAAAATCTAGAGTTCTGCCATCACTCTAGCAAATTTCAGTCAAATATTTTGGACTACAAAATTTGGCAGAGACAAGCATTTTATGACTATAACAATTAACCACAAAGCTTTTACAGGCCTAGTAAATTTTGAAGTTGATATTAGAATTATAGTAACTAAAGATTGGCTTAAACATTAGAAGACAAACACTTCAGTCCCATTTCATGTGTAAAAGAAGCAAGAAACCCCAAACAAAGTAAATATTTTCTTTTCTGCATGAGTCCAGATAATCAACAAGTGGCAGTTTGTTCCTTCATTCTATATTTGCCCTTGTCTTTATGGGAGTGTGACTTATGTCATAACAAAATCCTAAGAAAAGAAATAGCAGAAGATATTAACAAATAGAAGAACATACCATGCTCATGGCTGGGAAGAATCAACATTGCTAAAATATCTGTGCTTCCCAAAGCAATCTAGAGGTTCAATGCAATTCCCATTAAGATACCAACATCATACTTTCAATATTTGGAAAATATAATTCTTGATTTTGTATGGAACCAGAAAAAAACTTATATAGCTAAGGCAATTCTTCATAATAAAAACAAGGCTGGAAGCATCAGCCTACCAGACTGTAGGCTATACTCAAGGCCATAGTAATCAAAACAGCATGGTATTGGCACAACAGTAGAGATATAGACATCTGGAACAGAATAGTAAACCAGGATATGAAACCAATATCTTACAGCCACATGATATTTGATAAACCAAACAAGAACATACCCTTAGGAAAAGAATCCCCATTCAATAAATGGTGCTGAGAGAACTGGATAACCACATGTAAAAGACTGAAACTGGACCTGCACCTTTATCCACTCACTAAACTTGATACAAGATGAATAAAATATCTAAATCTAAGGCATGAAACAATAAAAATTATTGAAGAAAGTGTGGGTAAAACACTTGAAGATACCAGATTGGGCAAAGAATTTATGAAGAAGACTTTAGTGGCAATTGTAACAACAAAAATACATAAATGGGACTTACTTAAACTAAGTAGCTTTGGTACAGCTAAGGAGACAAAAAACAAAGCAAAGAGACAACCATCAGAATGGGAAAAGGTATTTGCATATTATCAGCTGGACAAAAGCTTGATAACTAGAATCGACAGAGAACTCAAATTAAGCAACATAAAAAGTGCCAACAATCCCTTATGTCAATGGGAAAGTGAGATGACTAGAACCTTCTGTAACAGAGACAGACAAATGACTAACAAGCATATGAAAAAATGCCCCTCATCACTGATTATCAGAGAAATGCAAATCAAAACCACCCTAAGATATCACCTAACCC
>NW_003852745.1:274903-280642 GCF_000181295.1 Otolemur garnettii
TTCTTAAATGATCTTCCTTGGATTTATAGCTTGCCGAACTTCTTTCTGGGCTCAGCTCCCCGTCTTTGACTTCATAGATTCTGATTCCAACCAGTTTTTCTTCCTTTGTTCAGGAGCCTCTGACCAGGGTTGCTACCAGTCGGCCATCTTCCTGCACTACACTGTTTACTGCAGTTCTATTTATAATTGCAAAATTGTGGAAACAATCTAAATGTCCACCAATGCAGGAATAGATTCACAAGCTGTGGTATATGTATACCATGGAATACTACGCAGGCTCTAAAATGGAGGTTGAGTTTACATCTTTTGCGTTAAGCTAGATGGAGTTGAAACACATTCTTCTTAGTAAGGCATCACAAGAATGGAGAAGCAACAATCCAATATACTCAAATATGATATGAGGAAAATTGATGCTAGTATATGGTGGGGGTGGGTGGGTGAATGGGGGAGTGGAGAGTAGGAAAGAGGTAGGCGGTGGGGTGTTTACAGTGTGTGACATACCTCTTGAGGGTGGGACACAATTATAAGAGGGAATTTACCTAACAAATGCAAGCAGTGTATCCTCATTCCTTGTACACACAATAATTTAAAAAGTAATAGCAGGGCAGTACCTGTGGCTCAAAGGAGTAGGGTGCTGGCCCCATATGCTGGAGATGGTGTGTTCAAACCCAGCCCTGACCAAAAACGGCAAAAAAAAAGATAACAGCAGAAGACATTAAAAAATGGAAGGACATACCATGTTAATTGCTGGGAAGAATCAACATTGTCAAGATGAACATACTACCGAAAAGAATCTACAGATTTAATGTAATTTCCATCAAAGCACCAATGTCATACTTTGAGGAACTAGAAAAAGTCATACTTTCTTTCACATGGAACTAGAAAAAGTCTGAATACCAAATATAATTTTTATTATTTATTTATTTTTTTCTATTTGAGATCCTTTCATTTTTTTCTATTTTTTCCTCTTAACTTTTTTTTTATTAAATCATAACTGTGTACATTAATGCATTTGTGGGGTACAATGTGCTGATTTTATATAAAATTTGGAAGGCTTACATAAAACTGGTTAACATAGCTTTTACCTCGCTTAATTATTGTGTTAAGACATTTATACTACACTCTTAATAGATTTGACATGTACCCTTGCAATATGCACCATAGGTGATGTCCCACCTATTACCCTCCCTCCACCCAGCCTCCACCCTCCCTTCCCCTCACCCTCCTCTTTCCTCCTTCATTCTGGGCTGTAGTTGTGTTTTATCTTTCATTTGAAAGTGTGGGTTATTATATATTGGCTTCATAATAGTACTGAGTACATTGGATACTTTTTCTTCCATTATTGAGATACTTTACTAAGAAGAATATGTTCCAGCTCCATCCATGTAAACATAAAAGAGATAAAGTCTCCATCTTTTTTATGGCTGCATAATATTCCACAGTATACATATACCACAGTTTATTAATCCATTCATAGGTCGATGGGCACTTGGGCTTCTTCCATGATTTGGCAATTATGAATTGGGTTGCAATAAACATTCCGGTGCATAGTACATCTGGTGTTAGAAGAGCTCGTAGGCTCCAGAGAGGCGGGTTAAGAAGAAGGGAAACTTTGTCACATAGACTCTGGAACCATGAACATATTTGATTAGAAGATCAACTTTGACGCACTCTTAAAATTTTCCTATATAACCCCCTCCACACAGCAGCACCTGAAGAAGGTCTGTGCAAGTTTTGTCCTATGTATGTTGTGACAGCTGCTGTAGCTTATGGCCATGTGATCATTCACTTCATTCCGGTTGGTCTGCTCTGTGCCTTGGGATCCTTGGGTTGATGATTTGGCTGATGGCAACACCTCGTAGCCATGAAACTGAGCAGAAAAGACTGGGACTTCTTGCTGGATTTTCTTTCCTTACAGGAGTTGGCCTGGGCTCTGCCCTCTAGTTGTGCATTGCCATCAATCCCAGAATCCTTCCTACTGCCTTCATGGGCACAGCAGTGATCTTCACCTGTTTCTCCCTGAGTGCACTCTATGGCCAGCATCACAGCTACCTCTTTCTGGGAGGTATTTTGATGTCAGCCATGAGCCAGATGTTCTTGTCTTCCATGGGAGAACTTTTCTTTGGATCCATTTGGCTTTTCCAGGCAAACCTGTATATGGGGCTGGTGGTCATGTGTGGCTTTGTCCTTTTTGACAATAATTCAACTCATTA
The DNA here is from genome assembly GCF_000181295.1 of Otolemur garnettii. Lineage (NCBI taxonomy): Eukaryota > Metazoa > Chordata > Mammalia > Primates > Galagidae > Otolemur > Otolemur garnettii. The sequence continues at coordinate 277,117 of NW_003852745.1, forward strand.
TTGAAAAGGCTGAAAATGGAGATAAGGATTATATCTGGCACTGCACTGATCTCTTTTTAGATTTCGTTACTCTCTTCAGAAAACTCATGATGATCCTGGCTATGAATGAGAAAGATAAGAAGAAAGAGAAGAAATGAAATGGCCACCCAGCTTTTCCCAATTTGACATCCTCCCCATTACCCTCCCTCCACCCAGGAGGAGGATAATGTACTTGTGGTTTTCTCTATTTTGAATTTTTTGATCAAAAAATTGATTAGCAGAATATAGTTTTCTGTTTGGCTATCCAGGCTTCCTCTTCCTGGGGTTCTTCTCACTCCCTTTTCTGCAATTCCCATCCATAATTTCTTCCTCTGCTCAGGCAGCTGATCTACTGTGATGAGGAGTGGGACCAGCAGAGAGCGTTAAATAACTACATGACTCTGCTTTCCCTTAAACATCACATAGTGGACCTGAACTGTTGGGTAATGCCACCTCAGCCCTTCCTTCCTCAGCTTTGTTTGGTTTGTACACAGTTCCTATGGGACGGAGCAGTGTGTTTTCCATTGGAAAGAAGTTCCTGGTTCCATTGTTAACTCAGTCTTCTTGTATGTGAGCTATCAACCCGACCAAGGAGTGAAGAGCTGCTTCTGGTGGATGCTTTACTTCCTAATCCTGCCAGATAAACCTAGATGAGGACCTGTTTGGGGCAGAGGGAAGTAAACTCTCCTCCCCAATCAAGTAGTTCCTTGTTCAGATCAACAGAACAGGGCTGTAATGATTTAGGGAGCAGCATTCATAACAGTTATTTGGTGTATTTTTATCTATCCCCACCTGAGTATTAATAGGTAGTGTTAGCCCAGAGATTTGGGGGCAGTAGATAAATGTTAATTTTACTAATGTACTTTAGGTTTTGGTTTGCTCATCTGTTTCCAGAAATCTCCAGCTTTCCATAAGGAGCCAAGTGACCAAACCAGTGTGTGCCCCAAATCCCTGCAGCTTTTTAGTTTGACATGTATGTGGGAGCAGTCCAAAGGGGATCACCAGCTCCTTCCCTGTGGGCCACCACAGTCAGCTGGTGCTGAAGTCCAGAGTCTGGAGTGGTTGCAGTTCTGTGCTACTCATAGGGCTTCAGTGTAAGGGGACTGAGAGATTGAAAGCTAACTACTGTAAATGAGGTGAAAGCTATGTTGATTGCTTTAATGTAACCACGTTAGATTATATAAAAAAAATCAGCACATCGTACCCTACATATGCATGAATGTATTCATGATCTATGTGTATTTGACTTAATAATAATTAAAAAAGCTAATTACCAGCAGGACAGCATTTTTGGCTCTCCCTGTTCACAGTCAGTGCACAGTTTTACACAGAGGCTGCATGTTTACAAGGCACCACACCATTTTCCCATCTTATGAAACTGTCCCAAGGGTGACTATTCCTGAAGTGGCATGCCACCCGGATGGCCCACTTCCACAGAGGATGATGCCCTCAGATTTAGCTTCTGCCTCCAGCCTCTGGCTTGACAACTTACTAAAGGGACTTCTTCCTGTTAAGCCCCCATTAGCAATTCTCCATAAATTTGATGATTCTCTGCCTGAGAATTTGAGCTACATTTCTTGAAGCCAAACTCCACCTCTTGTGCTTTTTTGCTTGGGATAAAGGAGTTTTTTTCTTTAGAAACAGTGCCAAGAATGACAAGATATTAAAAAATCTACTTTTAAAGAAAACATCTAAGTGGTTTTTAATGCAGTTATCATGAAATTACCACTTTCTTTTCTAGTTCTTTGGTTTTCAGCTCAGGCTGCATTCTCTAACTCATACTGCAAAGACAAAGGTGTTTTTGATTCAGAAAAATATGAAATCTACAGTCTTAATTTATAAAAAATAAAGAAAATTCCTTAACCTTAAAAAAAAGTAAAACAAAATAAACATTCTAGTGCAGAAGCAAATATAATTTTTACAAATAAAAGCAAATCTACAGACATCATGTTACCAGACTTCAAGTTATACTACAAGTCTATAGGGATCAAACAGCATGGTAGTGGTATAAATATAGAGAAATAGATATATGGAATAGAATTGAGAATCTATAGATTAACTTAGCCGGATGTCTCCATCTGATGTTTGAAAAAAAAAAAAAAAAGCATGCATTGCAGAATAGAATCCTTAGTTCAATAATGGTGCTGGGATAACTGGTTAGCTACATGTAGAAAACTGAGACTGGACCCACACCTCTCACCACTGAGAAAAATCGACTCTTGCTTTATAAAATACTTAAATTCATAAATCAAAAGAATGAAAATGCTAAAAGGGATTGTGGGGGAAACACTTGACAAAATTGGCCTGGGAAAACAAGTTATGAAGAAGATACCCCCCAGAAATCGCAACCATACCAAGCTAAAATGCTTCTACACAAATAAGAGTATAATAACTAAAGTAAACACCCTTTGAAATGGGAGAAGATTTTTGCATGCTCTGCATCTGACAAAGGGCCAATAACTAGAATCTACTGGGAACTCAATCTAATCAACCTAGGTAATCCCATTTAAAAGTAGGCAAGATAATTGAACAGAAACTTCTGTGACGATGACAGATGAATGGGTAAGAAACACAGGCAAAAATTCTCATCATCTCTACTCATTAGAAAAATGCAATTAAAAACTACTCTGAAATATCAGCTAACCCCAATGAGATGAGCCCGTATTACAAAGTCTCCAATCTACAGATGATCTTGAGAGAGGAATATACTTCTACACTGCTGATGGGATTGCAAACTAATACAATATTTATGGAAAGAAGTATGGAGAATTCTCAAAGAACTAAAAGTTGACCTGCCATTTGATCCCACAATCCCATAACTAGGTATCAACCCAGAAGAACAAAAATCATTTTACCACAAAGAAATTTACCCCATAATGTTTATTGTATCTCAGTTCACAATTGCTAAGTTGTATAAGCAACCTAAATGTCCATGAACCCATGAATAGATTAATAAACTGTGATATACATATTCCATGGAGTACTATTCATCCATAAGAAAAGATGGAATCTTTACATCTTTTGTGTTTGCCTGGATGGAGTTGAAATACATTCTTCTTAGTAAAGTATCTGAAGAATAGGAAAAAATATGTATCTATTTAATAAAAATATGAAACCAATATATAAACAACTACATACTCACACAAAGATAAAACACAAATATAGTCTCCCAAGGGGGTGAGGAGCAGAGAGAAAAGGGGAGGGGGAGGAGAGAAGGCAATTGGTAGGAGAAGGGAGGGCAATTGGCAGAATCTCACCTAATGTGCACAGTGTTAAGGTGTTCAGCACGCCCCTTGTGTGAGGGAATCAAGTATAACTTGAACATTTCCTCAGAATTGAAAACAATGTAACCTAAATGTTTGCATCCTAATATTAATTTAAAATGAAGAAAGAGGCTCGGTGCCTGTGGCTCAACTGGCTAAGGTGCCAGTCATATACACCTAAGGTGTCAGGTTCGAATCCAGCCTGGGCCCATCAAACAACAATGATGGCTGCATCCAAAAAAAAA
>NW_003852745.1:280707-284747 GCF_000181295.1 Otolemur garnettii
CTCGCTTGAGCCCAAGAGTTGGAGGTTGCTATAAGCTGTGATGCCATGGCACTCTACCCAGGGGGACAGCTTGAGGCTCTGTCTCAAAAAAAAAATGAAGAAAGAAATAACCACAATTAGATCAGAAATAAATGAAATTGAAAACAAAAGAAACAGCCCAAAATTTACAAATCAAAAATTTGATTATTTGAAAAGAGAAAAACATAATAAAACACTTGCCACATTAGCTAGTAACAGAAAAATAAGATCTGTAACAGCTCAATCAGAAATAAAAGAGGGGAAATAGCAGCAGATAGCACAGAAGAGATGATCTTTTATGAGCCCAAAAAACCTCTGTGCTCAGAAGTTTGACAATGTGATTAAAATAGACCAGTACCTGAAATTTAACTACCTCCCTTGAAGCAACCAAACAAGTGTCTTTTTTTTTTCCTTTTTTTTCCCAAACAAGTGTCTTTAACAGAGCAATATCAACCACTAAAATTGCAATAACACTGGGAAAACTACCAACAAGAAATGACTTAAACTAGAAGGTTTTAAACAAGAATTCTACCACACCTTCAAAGAGGATCTTATATGCTGCAGAACCTGTACCATAATATTGAGAAGGAAGGGACCCTCTCCAAGATGTTATATGAAGCAAATATTGTACTGATAAAAAAGCCAGGAAAGGGCCCAACAAAAAAGGGAAATGTGACTTTATTTAGAAACAGGATCTTTAGAAAGATACAGTAATTGTTAAATGAAGTCATTGGAGTGAGTCTCCATCCAATATAACTGGAGTCCTCATAAGAAGAGAAAATTATGGCACAATCATAGACAGAGTGAAGGCCATGTGAACACACAGCAATAAGGTAGTCATCTCCATGACTATGAGAGAGGTCTCAGAGCAAACCAACCCTTCAGATGCCTTGACATCATATTCATAGTGTTCATAATTGTCAGAAAACAAATCTCTGTAGCTTAAACTTCATCCTCTCACAAATAGAAGCCAAGTATCTTCTGTTTCCAGGAAATGCATCTAATCCCCAAGTTCTCATTCAGACTCAAGGTTAAGGGATGGAAAACATTATTTCATGCAAATGAAAACCAAATGAAAGCTGGTGTAGCCACTTTTATAGCAGATAACATAGACATCAAATCCATATAATTAAAAAAGTCAAAGATAGTTATTATATAATGGTGAAGAAATCAATTAAACAAGAAGTCATGGTAATCCTAAATATTTCTGCACCCAACACAGGTGCATCCAGATTTATAAAGAAAACCTTACTTGATCTAAACAAAATGATAAATAGCAGGATTGTAATAGCTGGGAACTTCAACGTTTCACTGACAAAATGGAACATATCTTTCAAACAGAAAATAAACATACGATGACTTTCTCATTACTGTAGAACAAATGGGCCTAAAAGACATTTACAGGCCATTCTATCCCCAAAGTACTGAATGTATGTTCTTCTCATCAGCTCATACATTATTCTCTAAGACTGATCACATTATAGGCCACAAAGCATGTCTAAACAAATTAAAAAATGTAGAAATCATAACATGTATTTTCTCAGATTGCCATGGAAAGAAATTAGAAATCAATTTCAACAGAAGCATTCATCTGTACACAAAAGCATGAAAACTAAGCAACCTGCTGCTCAATGAAACTTGGGTCATGGGGGAAATTAAGATGAAAATCAAAAGGGTACATGTGAATCTTTCTAAATGTGGAATATAAATGTCTTAACAAAACAATGATGAGAATGACATGAAGGCTATGTTGGCCAATTGGATGATAATATTTCAAATTGTATATGGAAACAACACACTGTACCCCATGATAGTATTAATGTGCATAACTATGATTTAATAAAAAAAGATGCTTTGAACTAAATGATAAAGGAAATATAACAATCTGTGGGATAAAGCTAAAGCAGTTCTGAGATGAAAATTTATAGCTGTAAATCAACAATCTAAGGAATCATCTCAAGAAACTGAAATAGAAAGAACAAATCGGGGGGAGGAGCCAAGATGGCGGACTACAGCCAGCTTTTTACAGAAGCTCGCATTCATTAGGAGGCTGAAAGGACAGAAGCTTCACAAATTAGCTGATGGTTTGGAGCAGAGACAAGAGAGAAGATTGAAGAGCACATTTCAACCTTCCTGAGGCGAGCTGCGACCCCAAAAATACAACCAAAAGGTACAAAATCCACCACCAAGTGGACAGGAGTCCCCTCCCCCACAACAAGGGCTCGCAGTTTACTCCATTCAAACAACCAAGCAGAGTTCAAACTTCCTCCCACTCTATCCCACGGGAGAGACCCCCTAAAAACTGGACCTCCTACCCCTGCTGGTGTGCCATGGCACCATCCGGCCAGACATAAAACTGTAAAACTGTATAAATCTGTATATATTCCCCACCTGCAACATTGAACTGCGAGGAGTCCCCACCCACCCACTCCGAGATCTGGAGGTTTATTACCTATGGAGTCCTGATTCTTGGGCATCTCCTTGAGAGAAGTGGAGGGGGAAAGGGCTGGTGCTGTTCTGTGCTGACTGTGGTGCGGGTGGGAGGAGAGGAGAGTAAGCTCGGGGGACGCCAGTGCAGAAACAGTGGAATCCCGAGCTGCACACCACCCTGGACAGCAGCCACAGGCACTTAACTTTCTTGGGTGGAGCACCAGCCCTCAGAGGGTTAATGCAGCTGAGACAAAGGCAGTGGGTGGGCAGAGGCTAGAATTGACTCTTGAGTTTAAAGCCGAATGCAACCTCTGATTTACAGAGAAATCTAGCCGGACAGAAGCCTAATATGAACACGCAAGGCCCCCCTGCTGAACTCAGATTTCTGGCTGATTTTGCCAGGTAAACCCTGGGAGCAGTGGCCTACTGGAGTGAATAAGGCCACAGACCTGGGAGATTACGAGTGACTGGGTGCAAGATGAGGAAGGAGGTATTAACCTTCCCAAACTAACCCATTTGCCAGGTGGGTCTCTTTGCCCTTGCGGAGCACTGGAGCAAGTTATATCTGAACTGCCAGCAGACCCCTCTTATCTAGCTCCCAGAGGCATATGAACTCTTCCACCTGAAATGGGTGCTGACTGTGACAACTGATTTGGACCCCTCAAACCTGGTAGACCACCCAAGGACTATTCAAAGGGGCACCCCAGGTGTATGGTTGAGGGAAGGTTTGAACTATATAAAACTGTATATATTCTTCACCTACAACATTGAACTCTGAGGAGTCTCCACCCACTCACTACAAGGTTTGGAGAGAAATCTAACCAGACAGAAGCCTAATTTAAACACGCAAGGTCCCCCTGCCGAACTCAGATTTCCAGCTGATTTTGCCAGGTAAACCCCGGGAGCAGTGGCCTACTGGAGTGAAGAGGGTCTCGGACCTGGGGGACCACAAGTGCCTGGGTGCAAGGTAGGGAAGGAGGTATTAACCTTCCCAGACTAACCCAGTTGCCGAGTGGGTCCCTTTGCCCTCATGGAGCTGGGTGGGCCCCAAAACTGCTTGCTAGACTCGCATGCCTCACGGGCAGCAGGCTCCTGCTCTGGGCAGGCCCAGTACTGCTCGCTAGGGCCGCAGGCAGAGGCAGAGAAATCCTCCAGTCCAGGTAGACAAAAAACAGCTTGCGAGAGACACACACCCCACAGGGGCCAGGGGAGGTGTTCCCCCCTCCAGGCTCCCAAGCTCGGTGGGCCTAGAACTGCTTCCGAGAGCCAGGCTCGCCCTGCAGGTGGTGGTGGAGGGGTCTACCACTCTTGGAGGGCCCAGAACTATCTGCTAGAGCCACATACGTCCCTCGGACAGAGGTGGAGGAGTCCCCCGCTCTGGGCTCCCGCACTAGGAAGGCACAGGTCGGCTTGCTAGCGCTCCACGTGTGCAACGGGCTATGGTGAAGTAGTCCCCCGCTTCCCCCCAGATACTCTGGTGAGGCTGAACTAGGATGGATCTGGTCGCTCGCGTACCCTGTGCTACCACTGCCATTCCCCTACCCTCTGGCTGCTCCAGGGTGCTGAACTAGGACTGATCTAGCCACTACAGT
>NW_003852745.1:290413-295144 GCF_000181295.1 Otolemur garnettii
AGAAATAAATGGAATCAATAACAAAGGAATTATTAAGATTGCTAAAACAAAAAGTTGGTTCTTTGAAAAGATAAACAAAATTGAAGAGTCAAGATGGCTGACTAGAAGCATCAGAGTCTCCTGTCCAGAGTTAGAGATATTGCTCTGAAGTGGACTTGGAGAAGCTGAAAGTGGGGAGCTAAGTACAGAGAGAAGAAAGTGAGGTGCACATTATCCATGCTGAGTCAAATGGTGGGAGCAAGAAAGAAGAAAGACAACAAAGATCAGGTATAAAGCCCAGTGCCAAGAGGACGGGAGACCCCATCCCCCAAATGGTCACGCCACAGCAGGCTGTTCTGCAAATAAGCAGGGAACAAAAGTCTTCTCAGTTTACCTCACAGGAAAGTGCAGCTAAGTCCCAGTTCTCCTTCACAAAAAGGTCCCATCACTGATCCTGGGTCCTATTCTGCTTGGCACAAAAGTGAATAAATATTATCTCCACAATCCTGAGCACACAGGTCACCCTTTCCTCTATACTGGTTGCCTAAAGGACTGCCCCCTGAGGAGGCTGGAGTGTTTGGTGAATTTCCTGAGAGGCCTGGCTTTCTGTGGGCTGCCAAACTGCAGCATGAAAGCAGTGGTGCTGCAGTACTAACTTTGGCTGACAAAGGGACAGACTTTCCTGTCTTTCCCACTAGAAAAGATCCTTCTCCAGCTCCTCAGGAATTATCAGGTGTATCTGCCCACAGATTTCTGTTTTCAGCCTACCAGATCAACCTCTTACCTTGATTGGATGGTTGGTGCCCACTGCCTGAGTGACATTGACTGGAATTCTGGGCCAGTGCTATCTGCCAGGCAACCCTCTGAGCTTGATTGGGTGGGCAGAGCCTGTACTGACAGAACAACTTTGACTGGAACTATGGGCCAGTGCTGTCCGCTGACTCTTGTACCCCTCGAGCCACTTTCTGGGGCTATTGATGCCCTACTTGTCTGCCTTTGTTAGAATGGTAGTGGTGTTGCAACAGTGAGAGGCAGATTCAGTGGGTCTTTCTGTGGATTACCCTTCTCCAGCTAGCCCCAGTGTGGTGGGGGCTGCAGATATCTGTATCTTTGTCCAGCAAAGATACCAGCATAATATTGGGACTCCTTAGGATTGTGTAGAGGTCAAGCTGTCATCAAGACAGAGAGAGACTGTGCTATTTCTCCTAGCTAGACCTCAGAATATCTGGATAGTCCTCTGAAAGGAACCTCTGTGAGCCACAACCATAATCTCCAGCACCATGGAGAAGGGTTGGTTAGCTCGTTCCTGGTGACTTCCAAGACGGTTACACCTCACGGGATATAATTACTAAATAGATTAGTGCAGTGTTTCCTAAGGGTCCCCTATGAGATTATCTCTCAACAACTATTCAGGGACAACCTAACAATTCAAATACATATATATATATATATATATTTAAATTCAGATATATATGTATATATATTTAAAAAAAGAAGCTGAAAATATTCAGGAGGAGGAATCAGCACAAGAACTCTGGCAACATAAGAAATCAGGGCTGATCGATTCCCCTAAATGATTTCATAGGAGATACAAAAGAAAATAACATCAACAGAGAAATTACTGAAATGTCAGAAATAGAATTCAGAATATGGATGGCAATTCAGAATATGGATTGGGATGTAGGAAAATGTGAAAATTGAAAACCAAAAAGTAGTCAGAAGTTGTCTCAAGAAATTAATGAATTCAAAGAAATAATCCACAAGGATATGGACATAATGAGGAAAGATATAGAAGAGCTTAAGTAATTGAAAGAGGCATTTGAGGAGCTTCAATACTCAGAAGAGACCCTCAGAAATAAAATTGAACAGGGAGATGAAAAATCTCAGAATTAGAAGACAAGACTTTTGAATTATCCCAAGTAGTAAAAGAGGCCTAAGAAAGGTGAACAAGAACAGAATATTCCCTGAGAAAGTAATGGAATCATTTCAAAAAATCAAACATCTGAATCATAGGGATTCCTGAAGAAGAAGATGGTCCCAAAGGCACAAATTCTCTACTCCAAGACATTATGGTGGAGAATTTCCAAAGTATTATGAGAGACACAGAAATTCACAGTAGATAGTTTCAGAATGCCAGCATCATTCAATCCGAACAAAGCATCTCTTAGATACACTGTAATTAATTTTGGCAATGTTAATATGAAGTAGAAAATCCTGCAAGTAGCCAGGTGTTAGAAAAGTATTACAAAGGGAAAAATATCATGGTGACCTCAGATCTTTCAGCTGAAACTATTATTTTTTCTTTTATTTTACTTTATTTCTTTTAACAGCCAATTTTTTAAATTAAATTGTAAACACATATATCATGTATACATTGATGCATTTATGGGGTACATGTGCTGATTTCATATGGAATTAGGAATGCTTACATCACACTGGTTAATATATACCTCATCTCTTTTACTTAATTATTGTGTTAAGAGATTTATACTCTATACTAATAGATCCAAATTGTACCCTTGCATTATGCACCATAGGTATGAGCTCACCATTCACCCTGCCTAAATATGACCCCCCCTCTCCCCTTCTGTCCCCCTTCATCTTGGGCCATAGTTATGACCTATTCTTCATACGAAAGTGTGAATGATTGTAAATTGGTTTCATAATAGTACTGAGTACATTGGATATTTTTTCTTCCATTCTTGAGATACTTTACTAAGTAGGATATGTTCCAGCTCCATCCATGTAAACATAAAAGAGGTAAAGTCTCCATCTTTCTTTAAGGCTGCATAATATTTCATGATATATGTATACCACAATTTATTAATCCATTCATGGGTTGATGGGCACTTGGGCTTCTTCCATGACTTGGCTATTATGAATTGAGCTGCAACAATCTGGTGCAAATATCATTGTTATAAAGAGATTTTTGGTCTTTTGGATATACACCTAGTAGAGGAATTTCAGGATCAAATGGCAGGTCTACTTTTAGATCCCTGAATATTCTCCAAACTTCTTTCCGAAAGGGACGTATTAGCTTGTACTCCCACCAGCAGTGCAGAAGTGTTTCCTTTTCTCCACATCCACGCCAACATCTCTGGTTTTGGGATTTTGTTATGTGAGGCACTCTTATGGGAGTTAGATGATATCGCAAAATGGTTTTGATTTGCATTTCTCTGATAATTAAAGATGATGAGCACTTTTTCTTGTGTCTGTAGGCCATGAGGCTATCATCTTTAGGGAAGATTCTGTTCAAATCCCTTGCCCACAATGAAATGGGATTATTTGTTTCTTTCTCATTAATAAGTCTGAATTCTCTGTGGATTCTAGTTATCAAACCTTTCTCAGAAGCTTAGCCTGCAAATATCCTCTTCCATTCTGAGGGCTGTATGCTTGCTTTACTTACTGTGTTCTTGGCTGTGCAGAAGCTTTTTAGTTTGATCAGATCCCAGTAATGAATTTTTGATGTTGCTTCAATTGCCCAGGGGCCCTCCTCATAAAGTATTCTCCCAGACCAATTTCTTCAAGTGTTTCTCCTGCACTCTCTCCAAGAATACTTAGTTTCATGTCTTAAATTAAATCTTTTATACAGTGAGAGTCAATTTTAGTTAATGATGAAAGGTGTGAGTCCAGTTTCAGTCTTCTACAAGTCACCAGCCAATTCTCCCAGGACCATTTGTGAAACAGGGAATCTTTCCACCAATTTATATTTTTGATGGGCTCATCACAGACCAAATGATGATAAGTGTCTGGGTTCAACTCTTGGTTATCAATTTGGTTCCATATATATACTTTTCTATTTTTGTGCCAGTACCATACTATTTCAATCACTATAGATTTATGGTATAGTTTGAAGTCTAGTAGCATGATTCCTCCTGCTTTGTTTTTATTTCTGATTACTGCTTCAGCTAATTGAGGTTTTTCTGGTTCCTATGAAATAAAGTACTATTTTTTCCAGATCTTTAAAATATGACAGTGGTGCTTTGATAGGGATTACATTGAATTTGTAAATTGCTTTGGGTAATATGGACATTTTAAAAATGTTGATTATTCCTAGCCTTGAGCATGGTGTGTTTTCCATTTGTTAACATTTCAGCTATTTCTTTTCTTAGAGTTTCATAGTTCTTTTCATAGAGATATTTCACATCCTTTGTTGGGTAAATTCCCAAATATTTCATCTTCTTTGGCACAATTGTAAAGGGAATAGAGTCCTTGACTGTTTTGTTGGCTTTACTATTATTGGTATATATAAAAGCTACTGATTTGTGAGTATTGATTTTGTATCCTGAGACATGACTGTATTACTTGATCACTTCTAAGAGTTTTGTGGTTGAGTCCCTGCAGTTTTCCAAGTATAAAATCATATCATCTGCAAAGAGTGAAAGTTTGGTCTCTTTTGACCCTATTTGTATATCCTTGATCTCCTTCTCCTGCCTGATTGTGATGGCTAAGAGTTCCATTACCTTGTTAAAAAGCAGTGGAAACGATGAGCAACCTTGCCTGGTTCCTGATATGAGTGAAAATGTTTTCAATTTTACTCCATTCAATATGATATTATCTATGAGTTTTCTGTAGATGGCCTCTATCAGTTTAAGAAAAGTCCCTTTTATATCTATTTTCATAAGTGTTCCTATCATGAAAGGATGTTGGATATTATCAAAAGCTTTTTCTGTATCTATTGAAAGAATCATATGGTTTTTGTTTTTTAGTATGTTTATATGATATATTATATTTATAGATTTACATATATAT